>NC_086198.1:57886640-57964383 GCF_035770615.1 Melospiza melodia melodia
GCACCAGTGCCAAGTTGGGCTGATTTGATAGTACCAAGTGGCTCCTGCAATCTGCCATCAAAATGTTGGCAGGCGAGTTTTGTTTTCCAGGGAAAAGCGCCGTTGTTTGTGTCTGGGGGCCTGTGGCTGGGAGTGGCCGGCTGGCTCCTTAGAATCCACGATACGCAGGATGGTTCCCAGACCAGAGGTGGCACCAGTGCCAAGTCGGGCTGGTTTGATACTACCAAGTGGCTCCTGCAATCTGCCATCCAGAAGCGGGGCAGCTTACTTTTGTTTGCCAGGGAATCGGGCCGAGGTTTGTGTCTGGGGGCCTATGGCTGGGAGTGACCGGCTGGCTCCTGAAAAGCTACGATAGGCAGGATGGTGACCAGACCCATGGTGGCACCAGTGCCAAGTTGGGCTGGTTTGATAGTACCAAGTGGCTCCTGCAATCTGCCATCAAAAAGTTGGCAGGCGAGTTTTGTTTTCCAGGGAAAAGCGCCGTTGTTTGTGTTTGGGCGCCTGTGGCTGGGAGTGGACGGATGGCTCCTTAGAATCCACGATACGCAGGATGGTTCCCAGACCAGAGGTGGCACCAGTGCCAAGTCGGGCTAGTTTGATGGTGCAAAGTGGTTCCTGCAATCTGCCATCCAGAAGCGGGGCAGCTTACTTTTGTTTGCCAGGGAAACGGGCCGAGCTTTGTGTCTGGGGGCCTATGGCTGCGAGTGACCGGCTAGGTCCTGAAAAGCTACGATAGGCAGGATGGTGACCAGACCCATGGTGGCACCAGTGCCAAGTTGGGCTGGTTTGATAGTACCAAGTGGCTCCTGCAATCTGCCATCAAAAAGTTGGCAGGCGAGTTTTGTTTTCCAGGGAAAAGCGCCGTTGTTTGTGTTTGGGGGCCTGTGGCTGGGAGTGGACGGATGGCTAATTAGAATCCACGATACGCAGCATGGTTCCCAGACCAGAGGTGGCACCATTGCCAAGTCGGGCTAGTTTGATGGTGAAAAGTGGCTCCTGCAATCTGATATCCAGAATCGGGGCAGCTTACTTTTGTTTGCCAGGGAAACGGGCAGAGCTTTGTGTCTGGGGCCCTATGGCTGGGAGTGACCGGCTGGCTCCTGAAAAGCTACGATAGGCAGGATGGTGACCAGACCCATAGTGGCACCAGTGCCAAGTTGGGCTGATTTGATAGTACCAAGTGGCTCCTGCAATCTGCCATCAAAATGTCGGCAGGCGAGTTTTGATTTCCAGGGAAAGGCGCCGTTGTTTGTGTTTGGGCGCCTGTGGCAGGGAGTGGCCGGCTGGCTCCTTAGAATCCACGATACGCAGCATGGTTCCCAGACCCAAGGTGGCACCAGTGCCAAGTCGGGCTGGCTTGATAGTACCCAGTGGTTCCTGCAATCTGCCATCCAGAAGCGGGGCAGCTTACTTTTGTTTGCCAGGGAAACGGGCAGAGCTTTGTGTCTGGGGGCCTATGGCTGGGATTGACCGGCTGGCTCCTGAAAAGCTACAATAGGCAGGATGGTGACCAGACCCATGGTGGCATCAGTGCCAAGTCGGGCTGGTTTGATAGGACCAGGTGGCTCCTGCAATCTGCCATCCAGAAGCGGGGTAGCTTACTTTTGTTTGCCAGGGAAACGGGCCGAGGTTTGTGTCTGGGCGCCTATGGCTTGGAGTGACCGGCTAGGTCCTGAAAAGCTACGATAGGCAGGATGGTGACCAGATCCATGGTGGCACCAATGCCAAGTTGGGCTGGTTTGATAGTACCAAGTGGCTCCTGCAATCTGCCATCAAAAAGTTGGCAGGCGAGTTTTGTTTTCCAGGGAAAAGCGCCGTTGTTTTTGTTTGGGGGCATATGGCTGAGAGTGGCAGGATGGCTAATTAGAATCCACGATACGCAGGATGGTTCCCAGACCAGAGGTGGCACCAGTGCCAAGTCGGGCCAGTTTGATGGTGCAAAGGGGCTCCTGCAATCTGCCATCCAGAAGCAGGGCAGCTTACTTTTGTTTGCCAGGGAAACGGGCCGAGGATTTTGTCTGGGGGCTTATGGCAGGGAGTGACCGGCTGGCTCCTGAAAAGCTACGATAGGCAGGATGGTGACCAGACCCATGGTGGCACCAGTGCCAAGTTGGGCTGGTTTGATAGTACCAAGTGGCTCCTGCAATCTGCCATCAAAAAGTTGGCAGGCGAGTTTTGTTTTCCAGGGAAAAGCGCCGTTGTTTGTGTTTGGGGGCCTGTGGCAGGGAGTGGCCGGCTGGCTCCTTAGAATCCACGATACGCAGCATTGTTCCCAGACCAGAGGTGGCACCAGTGCCAAGTTGAGCTGGTTTGATAATACCTAGTGGATCCTGCAATCTGCCATCCAGAAGCGGGACAGCTTACTTTTGTTTGCCAGGGAAACCGGCCGAGCTTTGTGTCTGGGGGCCTATGGCTGGGAGTGACCGTCTAGGTCCTGAAAAGCTACGATAGGCAGGATGGTGACCAGACCCATGGTGGCACCAGTGCCAAGTTGGGCTGGTTTGATAGTACCAAGTGGCTCCTGCAATCTGCCATCAAAAAGTTGGCAGGCGAGTTTTGTTTTCCAGGGAAAAGCGCCGTTGTTTGTGTTTGGGGGCCTGTGGCTGGGAGTGGACGGATGGCTCCTTAGAATCCACGATACGCAGCATGGTTCCCAGACCAGAGGTGGCACCAGTGCCAAGTCGGGCTAGTTTGATGGTGCAAAGTGGTTCCTGCAATCTGCCATCCAGAAGCGGGGCAGCTTACTTTTGTTTGCCAGGGAAACGGGCCGAGCTTTGTGTCTGGGGGCCTATGGCTGGGAGTGACCGGCTAGGTCCTGAAAAGCTACGATAGGCAGGATGGTGACCAGACCCATGGTGGCACCAGTGCCAAGTTGGGCTGGTTTGATAGTACCAAGTGGCTCCTGCAATCTGCCATCAAAAAGTTGGCAGGCGAGTTTTGTTTTCCAGGGAAAAGCGCCGTTGTTTGTGTTTGGGGGCCTGTGGCTGGGAGTGGCCGGCTGGCTCCTTAGAATCCACGATACGCAGGATGGTTCCCAGACCAGAGGTGGCACCAGTGCCAAGTTGGGCTGGTTTGATAGTACCAAGTGGCTCCTGCAATCTGCCATCCAGAAGCTGGACAGCTTACTTTTGTTCGCCAGGGAAACGGGCCGAGGTTTGTGTCTGGGGGCCTATGGCTGGGAGTGACCGGCTGGCTCCTGAAAAGCTACGATAGGCAGGATGGTGACCAGACCCATGGTGGCACCAGTGCCAAGTTGGGCTGGTTTGATAGTACCAAGTGGCTCCTGCAATCTGCCATCAAAAAGTTGGCAGGCGAGTTTTGTTTTCCAGGGAAAAGCGCCGTTGTTTTTGTTTGGGGGCCTGTGGCTGGGAGTGGCCGGCTGGCTCCTTAGAATCCACGATACGCAGCATGGTTCCCAGACCAGAGGTGGCACCAGTGCCAAGTTGGGCTGGTTTGATAGTACCAAGTGCGTCCTGCAATCTGCCATCCAGAAGCGGGGCAGCTTACTTTTGTTTGCCAGGGAAACGGGCCGAGATTTGTGTCTGGGGGCCTATGGCTGGTAGTGACCGGCTGGCTCCTGGAAAGCTACGATAGGCAGGATGGTGACCAGACCCATGGTGGCACCAGTGCCAAGTTGAGCTGGTTTGATAGTACCAAGTGGCTCCTGCAATCTGCCATCAAAAAGTTGGCAGGCGAGTTTTGTTTTCCAGGGAAAAGCGCCGTTGTTTGTGTCTGCGGGCCTGTGGCTGGAGTGGCAGGCTGGCTCCTTAGAATCCACGATACGCAGCATGGTTCCCAGACCCAAGGTGGCACCAGTGCCAAGTTGGGCTGGTTTGATAGTACCAAGTGGTTCCTGCAATCTGCCATCAAAAAGTTGGCAGGCGAGTTTTGTTTTCCAGGGAAAAGCGCCGTTGTTTTTGTTTGGGGGCCTGTGGCTGGGAGTGGCCGGCTGGCTCCTTAGAATCCACGATACGCAGGATGGTTCCCAGACCCAAGGTGGCACCAGTGCCAAGTTGGGCTGGTTTGATAGTACCAAGTGGTTCCTGCAATCTGCCATCCAGAAGCGGGGCAGCTTACTTTTGTTTGCCAGGGAAAAGGGCCGAGGTTTTTGTCTGGGGGCCTATGGCTGGGAGTGACCGGCTGTCTCCTGAAAAGCTACGATAGGCAGGATGGTGACCAGACCCATGGTGGCACCAGTGCCAAGTTGGGCTGGTTTGATAGTACCAAGTGGCTCCTGCAATCTGCCATCAAAAAGTTGGCAGGCGAGTTTGTTATCCAGGGAAAAGCGCCGTTGTTTTTGTTTGGGGGCCTGTGGCTGGGAGTGGCCGGCTGGCTAATTAGAATCCACGATACGCAGCATGGTTCCCAGACCTGAGGTGGCACCAGTGCCAAGTTGGGCTGGTTTGATACTACCAAGTGCGTCCTGCAATCTGCCATCCAGAAGCGGGGCAGCTTAATTTTGTTTGCCAGGGAAACGGGCCGAGGTTTTTGTCTGGGGGCTTATGGCAGGGAGTGACCGGCTGGCTCCTGAAAAACTACGATAGGCAGGATGGTGACCAGACCCATGGTGGCACCAGTGCCAAGTTGGGCTGGTTTGATAGTACCAAGTGGCTCCGGCAATCTGCCATCAAAAAGTTGGCAGGCGAGTTTTGTTTTCCAGGGAAAAGCGCCGTTGTTTGTGTTAGGGGGCCTGTGGCTGGGAGTGGCCGGCTGGCTAATTAGAATCCACGATACGCAGGATGGTTCCCAGACCCAAGGTGGCACCAGTGCCAAGTTGGGCTGGTTTGATAGTAGCAAGTGGTTCCTGCAATCTGCCATCCAGAAGCGGGGCAGCTTACTTTTGTTTGCCAGGGAAACGGGCCGAGCTTTGTGTCTGGGGGCCTATGGCTGGGAGTGACCGGCTGGCTCCTGAAAAGCTACGATAGGCAGGATGGTGACTAGACCCATGGTGGCACCAGTGCCAAGTCGGGCTGGTTTGATAATACTAAATAGCTCCTGCAATCTGCCATCCAGACGCGGGGCAGCGGATTTTTGCTTGCTGGAGAAAAGTTCCGTGGGTTTTTTTTGGGGGTATATGGCTGGACGTTGCCGGCTGACTCCTTAAAAACATCGATACGCAGGATGGTTCCATGACCCAAGGTGGCATCACTGCCAAGTCGGGCTGTTTTCGTAGTACCAAGTGCGTCCTGCAATTTGCCATCCAGAAGAGGGGCAGTTGAGTTTTGTTTACCAGAGAAAAGGGCCGTGGTTTGTGTTTGGGGGCCTGTGGCTGGGAGTGGCCGGCTGGCTCCTTAGAATCCACGATACGCAGGATGGTTCCCAGACCCAAGGTGGCACCAGTGCCAAGTTGGGCTGGTTTGATAGTAGCAAGTGGTTCCTGCAATCTGCCATCCAGAAGCGGGGCAGCTTACTTTTGTTTGCCAGGGAAATGGGCCGAGCTTTGTGTCTGGGGGCCAATGGCTGGGAGAGACCGGCTGGCTCCTGAAAAGCTACGATAGGCAGGATGGTGACCAGACCCATGGTGGCACCAGTGCCATGTTCGGCTGATTTCATAGTACCAAGTGGCTCCTGCAATCTGCCATCAAAAAGTCGGCAGGCGAGTTTTGTTTTCCAGGGAAAAGCGCCGGTGTTTGTGTCTGCGGGCCTGTGGCTGGAGTGGCCGGCTGGCTCCTTAGAATCCACGATACGCAGCATGGTTCCCAGACCCAAGGTGGCACCAGTGCCAAGTTGGGCTGGTTTGATAGTACCAAGTGGTTCCTGCAATCTGCCATCAAAAAGTTGGCAGGCGAGTTTTGTTTTCCAGGGAAAAGCGCCGTTGTTTTTGTTTGGGGGCCTGTGGCTGGGACTGGCCGGCTGGCTCCTTAGAATCCACGATACGCAGGATGGTTCCCAGACCCAAGGTGGCACCAGTGCCAAGTTGGGCTGGTTTGATAGTACCAAGTGCGTCCTGCAATCTGCCATCCAGAAGCGGGGCAGCTTACTTTTGTTTGCCAGGGAAACGGGCCGAGGTTTGTGTCTGGGGGCCTATGGCTGGGAGTGACCGGCTGGCTCCTGAAAAGCTACGATAGGCAGGATGGTGACCAGACCCATGGTGGCACCAGTGCCAAGTTGGGCTTGTTTGATAGTACCAAGTGGCTCCTGCAATCTGCCATCCAAAACTTGGCAGGCGAGTTTTGTTTCCCAGGGAAAAGCGCCGTTGTTTGTGTTTGGGGGCTGTGGCTGGGAGTGGCCGGCTGGCTAATTAGAATCCACGACAGGCAGGATGGTTCCCAGACCAGAGGTGACACCAGTGCCAAGTCGGGCTGGTTTGATGGTGAAAAGTGGCTCCTGCAATCTGCCATCCAGAAGCGGGTTAACTTACTTTTGTTTGCCAGGGAAAAGGGCCGAGGTTTTTGTCTGGGGGCCTATGGCTGGGAGTGACCGGCTGTCTCCTGAAAAGCTACGATAGGCAGGATGGTGACCAGACCCATGGTGGCACCAGTGCCAAGTTGGGCTGGTTTGATAGTACCAAGTGGCTCCTGCAAGCTGCCATCAAAATGTTGGCAGGCGAGTTTTGTTTTCCAGGGAAAAGCGCCGTAGTTTGTGTTTGGGGGCCTGTGGCTGGGAGTGGCCGGCTGGCTCCTTAGAATCCAAAATACGCAGGATGGTTCCCAGACCTGAGGTGGCACCAGTGCCAAGTTGGGCTGGTTTGATAGTAGCAAGTGGTTCCTGCAATCTGCCATCCAGAAGCGGGTTAACTTACTTTTGTTTTCCAGGGAAAAGCGCCGTTGTGTGTGTTTTTGGGCCTGTGGCTGGGAGTGGCCAGCTGGCTCCTTAGAATCCACGATACGCAGGATGGTTCCCAGACCCAAGGTGGCACCAGTGCCAAGTCGGTCTGGTTTGTTAGTACCAAGTGGTTCCTGCAATCTGCCATCCAGAAGCGGGGCAGCTGAATTTTGTTTGCCAGAGAAAAAGGCTGTTGTTTGTGTTTCGGGGCCTGTGGCTGGCAGTGGACGGCTGGCTCCTGAAAATCCATGATACGCAGCATGGTTCCCAGACCCAAGGTGGCACCAGTGCCAAGTAGGGCTGGTTTCATAGTACCCAGTGGCTCCTGCAATCTGCCATCCAGAAGAGGGGCAGTTGAGTTTTGTTTTCCAGAGAAAAGGGCCGTGGTTTGTGTTTGGGGCCTATGGCTGAGAGTGACCGGCTGGCTCCTGAAAAGCTACGATAGGCAGGATGGTGACCAGACCCATGGTGGCACCAGTGCCAAGTCGGGCTGGTTTGATAATACTAAATAGCTCCTGCAATCTGCCATCCAGACGCGGGGCAGCGGATTTTTGCTTGCTGGAGAAAAGTTCCGTGGGTTTTTTTTGGGGGTATATGGCTGGACGTTGCCGGCTGACTCCTTAAAAACATCGATACGCAGGATGGTTCCCTGACCCAAGGTGGCATCACTGCCAAGACGGGCTGTTTTCGTAGTACCAAGTGCGTCCTGCAATTTGCCATCCAGAAGAGGGGCAGTTGAGTTTTGTTTACCAGAGAAAAGGGCCGTGGTTTGTGTTTGGGGGCATATGGCTGAGAGTGGCCGGCTGGCGCCTGAAAATCCACGATAGGCAGGATGGTGACCAGACCCATGGTGGCACCAGTGCCAAGTTGGGCTGGTTTGATAGTACCAAGTGGCTCCTGCAATCTGCCATCCAGAAGCGGGGCAGCTTACTTTTGTTTGCCAGGGAAACGGGCCGAGGTATTTGTCTGGGGGCCTATGGCTGGGAGTGACCGGCTGGCTCCTGAAAAGCTACGATAGGCAGGATGGTGACCAGACCCATGGTGGCACCAGTGCCAAGTTGGGCTGGTTTGATAGTACCAAGTGGCTCCTGCAATCTGCCATCAAAAAGTTGGCAGGCGAGTTTTGTTTTCCAGGGTAACGCGCCGTTGTTTTTGTTTAGAGGCCTGTGGCTGGGAGTGTCCGCCTGTCCTCTTAGAATCTACGTTACGCAGCATGGTTCCCAGAGCCAAGGTGGCACCAGTGCCAAGTTGGGCTGGTTTGATAGTAGCACGTGGTTCCTGCAATCTGCCATCCAGAAGAGGGGCAGCTTACTTTTGTTTGCCAGGGAAACAGGCCGAGGTTTTTCTCTGGGGGCCTATGGCAGGGAGTGACCGGCCGGCTCCTGAAAAGCTAAGATAGGCAGGATGCTTACCAGACCCATGATGGCACCAGTGCCAAGTTGGGCTGGTTTGATACTACCAAGTGCGTCCTGCAATCTGCCATCCAGAAGCGGGGCAGCTTACTTTTGTTTTCCATGGAAACGGGCCGAGGTTTGTGTCTGGGCGTTTATGGCTGGGAGTGACCGGCTGGCTCCTGAAAAGCTACGATAGGCAGGATGGTGACCAGACCCATGGTGGCACCAGTGCCAAGTTGGGCTGGTTTGATAGTACCAAGTGGCTCCTGCAATCTGCCATCAAAAAGTTGGCAGGCGAGTTTTGTTTTCCAGGGAAAAGCGCCGTTGTTTGTGTTTGGGCGCCTGTGGCACGGAGTGGCCGGGTGGCTGCTTAGAATCCACGATACGCAGGATGGTTCCCAGACCCAAGGTGGCACCAGTGTTAAGTCGGGCTGTTTTGACACTACCAAGTGGCTCCTGCAATCTGCCATCCAGAATCGGGGTAGCTTAATTTTGTTTGCCAGGGAAACGGTCCGAGGTTTGTGTCTGGGGGCCTATGGCTGGGAGTGACCGGCTGGCTCCTGAAATGCTACAATAGGCAGGATGGTTCCCAGACCCATAGTGGCACCAGTGCCAAGTTGGGATGATTTGATAGTACCAAGTGGCTCCTGCAATCTGCCATCAAAAAGCTGGCAGGCGAGTTTTGTTTTCCAGGGAAAAGCGCCGTTGTTTGTATTTGGGGGCCTGTGGCTGGGAGTGGCCGCCTGGCGCCTTAGAATCTACGTTACGCAGCATGGTTCCCAGACCCAAGGTGGCACCAGTGCCGAGTTGGGCTGGTTTGATAGTACCAAGTGCGTCCTGCAATCTGCCATCCAGAAGCGGGGCAGCTTACTTTTGTTTGCCAGGGAAACGGGCCGAGGTTTGTGTCTGGGGGCCTATGGCTGGGAGTGACCGGCTGGCTCCTGAAAAGCTACGATAGGCAGGATGGTGACCAGACCCATGGTGGCACCAGTGCCAAGTTGGGCTGGTTTGATAGTACCAAGTGGCTCCTGCAATCTGCCATCCAAAACTTGGCAGGCGAGTTTTGTTTCCCAGGGAAAAGCGCCGTTGTTTGTGTTTGGGGGCTGTGGCTGGGAGTGGCCGGCTGGCTAATTAGAATCCACGACAGGCAGGATGGTTCCCAGACCAGAGGTGACACCAGTGCCAAGTCGGGCTGGTTTGATGGTGAAAAGTGGCTCCTGCAATCTGCCATCCAGAAGCGGGTTAACTTACTTTTGTTTGCCAGGGTAAAGGGCCGAGGTTTTTGTCTGGGGGCCTATGGCTGGGAGTGACCGGCTGTCTCCTGAAAAGCTACGATAGGCAGGATGGTGACCAGACCCATGGTGGCACCAGTGCCAAGTTGGGCTGGTTTGATAGTACCAAGTGGCTCCTGCAAGCTGCCATCAAAATGTTGGCAGGCGAGTTTTGTTTTCCAGGGAAAAGCGCCGTAGTTTGTGTTTGGGGGCCTGTGGCTGGGAGTGGCCGGCTGGCTCCTTAGAATCCAAAATACGCAGGATGGTTCCCAGACCTGAGGTGGCACCAGTGCCAAGTTGGGCTGGTTTGATAGTAGCAAGTGGTTCCTGCAATCTGCCATCCAGAAGCGGGTTAACTTACTTTTGTTTTCCAGGGAAAAGCGCCGTTGTGTGTGTTTTTGGGCCTGTGGCTGGGAGTGGCCAGCTGGCTCCTTAGAATCCACGATACGCAGGATGGTTCCCAGACCCAAGGTGGCACCAGTGCCAAGTCGGTCTGGTTTGTTAGTACCAAGTGGTTCCTGCAATCTGCCATCCAGAAGCGGGGCAGCTGAATTTTGTTTGCCAGAGAAAAAGGCTGTTGTTTGTGTTTCGGGGCCTGTGGCTGGCAGTGGACGGCTGGCTCCTGAAAATCCATGATACGCAGCATGGTTCCCAGACCCAAGGTGGCACCAGTGCCAAGTAGGGCTGGTTTCATAGTACCCAGTGGCTCCTGCAATCTGCCATCCAGAAGAGGGGCAGTTGAGTTTTGTTTTCCAGAGAAAAGGGCCGTGGTTTGTGTTTGGGGCCTATGGCTGAGAGTGACCGGCTGGCTCCTGAAAAGCTACGATAGGCAGGATGGTGACCAGACCCATGGTGGCACCAGTGCCAAGTCGGGCTGGTTTGATAATACTAAATAGCTCCTGCAATCTGCCATCCAGACGCGGGGCAGCGGATTTTTGCTTGCTGGAGAAAAGTTCCGTGGGTTTTTTTTGGGGGTATATGGCTGGACGTTGCCGGCTGACTCCTTAAAAACATCGATACGCAGGATGGTTCCCTGACCCAAGGTGGCATCACTGCCAAGACGGGCTGTTTTCGTAGTACCAAGTGCGTCCTGCAATTTGCCATCCAGAAGAGGGGCAGTTGAGTTTTGTTTACCAGAGAAAAGGGCCGTGGTTTGTGTTTGGGGGCATATGGCTGAGAGTGGCCGGCTGGCGCCTGAAAATCCACGATAGGCAGGATGGTGACCAGACCCATGGTGGCACCAGTGCCAAGTTGGGCTGGTTTGATAGTACCAAGTGGCTCCTGCAATCTGCCATCCAGAAGCGGGGCAGCTTACTTTTGTTTGCCAGGGAAACGGGCCGAGGTATTTGTCTGGGGGCCTATGGCTGGGAGTGACCGGCTGGCTCCTGAAAAGCTACGATAGGCAGGATGGTGACCAGACCCATGGTGGCACCAGTGCCAAGTTGGGCTGGTTTGATAGTACCAAGTGGCTCCTGCAATCTGCCATCAAAAAGTTGGCAGGCGAGTTTTGTTTTCCAGGGTAACGCGCCGTTGTTTTTGTTTAGAGGCCTGTGGCTGGGAGTGTCCGCCTGTCCTCTTAGAATCTACGTTACGCAGCATGGTTCCCAGAGCCAAGGTGGCACCAGTGCCAAGTTGGGCTGGTTTGATAGTAGCACGTGGTTCCTGCAATCTGCCATCCAGAAGAGGGGCAGCTTACTTTTGTTTGCCAGGGAAACAGGCCGAGGTTTTTCTCTGGGGGCCTATGGCAGGGAGTGACCGGCCGGCTCCTGAAAAGCTAAGATAGGCAGGATGCTTACCAGACCCATGATGGCACCAGTGCCAAGTTGGGCTGGTTTGATACTACCAAGTGCGTCCTGCAATCTGCCATCCAGAAGCGGGGCAGCTTACTTTTGTTTTCCATGGAAACGGGCCGAGGTTTGTGTCTGGGCGTTTATGGCTGGGAGTGACCGGCTGGCTCCTGAAAAGCTACGATAGGCAGGATGGTGACCAGACCCATGGTGGCACCAGTGCCAAGTTGGGCTGGTTTGATAGTACCAAGTGGCTCCTGCAATCTGCCATCAAAAAGTTGGCAGGCGAGTTTTGTTTTCCAGGGAAAAGCGCCGTTGTTTGTGTTTGGGCGCCTGTGGCACGGAGTGGCCGGGTGGCTGCTTAGAATCCACGATACGCAGGATGGTTCCCAGACCCAAGGTGGCACCAGTGTTAAGTCGGGCTGTTTTGACACTACCAAGTGGCTCCTGCAATCTGCCATCCAGAATCGGGGTAGCTTAATTTTGTTTGCCAGGGAAACGGTCCGAGGTTTGTGTCTGGGGGCCTATGGCTGGGAGTGACCGGCTGGCTCCTGAAATGCTACAATAGGCAGGATGGTTCCCAGACCCATAGTGGCACCAGTGCCAAGTTGGGATGATTTGATAGTACCAAGTGGCTCCTGCAATCTGCCATCAAAAAGCTGGCAGGCGAGTTTTGTTTTCCAGGGAAAAGCGCCGTTGTTTGTATTTGGGGGCCTGTGGCTGGGAGTGGCCGCCTGGCGCCTTAGAATCTACGTTACGCAGCATGGTTCCCAGACCCAAAGTGGCACCAGTGTCAAGTTGGGCTGGTTTGATAGTACCAAGTGGCTCCTGCAATCTGCCATCCAGAAGCGGGGTAGCTTACTTTTGTTTGCCAGGGAAACGGGCAGGCTTTCTGTCTGGGGGCCTATGGTTGGGAGTAACCACCTGGCTCCTGAAAAGCTACGATAGGCAGGATGGTTCCCAGATCCAAGATGGCACCAGTGCCAAGTCGGGGTGGTTTGATGGTGCAAAGTGGCTCCTGCAATCTGCCATCCTGACGCGGGGCAGCGGATTTTTGTTTCCAAGAGAAATGGTCCGTGGTTTGTTTTTGGGTCTATATGGCTGGGCGTGGCCTGCTGGCTCCTTAAAAAGCTACGATAGGCGGGATGGTTCCCTGAACCAAGGTGGCACCAGTGCCAAGTCGGGCGGTTTTCGTACTACAAAGTGCGTCCTAAAATTTGCCATCCAGAAGAGGGGCAGTTGAGTTTTGTTTACCAGAGAAAAGGGCCGTGGTTTGTTTTTGGGGGCATATGGCTGATAGTGGCCGTCTGGCCCCTGAAAATCCACGATAGGCAGGATGGTTCCCAGACCAGAGGTGGCACCAGTGCCAAGTCGGGCTGGTTTGATAGTACTAAATAGCACCTGCAATCTGCCATGCAGAAGCGGGGCAGCTTACTTTTGTTTGCCAGGGAAACGGGCCGAGGTTTGTGTCTGGGGGCCTATGGCTGGGAGTGACCGCCTGGCTCCTGAAAAGCTACGATAGGCAGGATGGTGACCAGACCCATGGTGGCACCAGTGCCAAGTTGGGCTGGTGTGATAGTACCAAGTGGCTCCTGCAATCTGCCATCAAAAAGTTGTCAGGCGAGTTTTGTTTTCCAGGGAAAAGCGCCGTTGTTTGTGTTTGGGGGACTGTGGGTGGGAGTGGCCGGCTGGCTCCTTAGAACACACGATACGCAGGATGGTTCCCAGACCCAAGGTGGCACCAGTGCCACGTCGGGCTGGTATGATGGTGAAAAGTGGCTCCTGCAATCTGCCATCCTGAAGCGGGGTAGCTTACATTTGTGTGCCAGGGAAACGGGCCGAGGTTTATGACTGGGGGCCTAGGGCTAGGAGTGACCGGCTGGCTCCTGAAAAGCAACAATAGGCAGGATGGTTCCCAGACCCAAGGTGGCACCAGTGCCAAGTTGGGCTGGTTTGATGGTACCAACTGGCTCCTGCAATCTGCCATCTAAAAGTTGTCAGGCGAGTTTTGTTTTCCAGGGAAAAGCGCCGTTGATTTTGTTTGGAGGCCTGTGGCTGGCAGTGGCTGCCTGTCGTCTTAGAATCCGGGTTACGCAGCATGGTTCCCAGAGCCAAGGTGGCACCAGTGTCAAGTTGGGCTGGTTTGATAGTACCAAGTGGCTCCTGCAATCTGCCATCCAGAAGCGGGGCAGCTTACTTTTGTTTGCCAGGGAAACGGGCCGAAGTATTTGTCTGGGGACCTATGGCTGGGTGTGACCGGCTGGCTCCTGAAAAGCTACGATAGGCAGGATGGTGACCAGACCCATGGTGGCACCAGTGCCAAGTTGGGCTGGTTTGATAGTACCAAGAGGCTCCTGCAATCTGCCATCAAAAAGTTGGCAGGCCAGTTTTGTTTTCCAGGGAAAAGCGCCGTTGTTTGTGTTTGGGGGACTGTGGCTGGGAGTGGCCGGCTGGCTCCTTAGAACACACGATACGCAGGATGGTTCCCAGACCAGAGGTGGCACCAGTGCCAAGTCGGGCTGGTTTGATAGCACCAAGTGGCTCCTGCAATCTGCCATCCAGAAGCGGGGCAGCTGAATTTTGTTTGCCAGAGAAAAAGGCTGTTGTTTTTGTTTCGGGGCCTGTGGCTGGGAGGGGCCGGCTGGCTCCTGAAAATCCATGATACGCAGCATGGTTCCCAGACCCAAGGTGGCACCAGTGCCAAGTAGGGCTGGTTTCATAGTACCCAGTGGCTCCTGCAATCTGCCATCCAGAAGAGGGGCAGTTGAGTTTTGTTTTCCAGAGAAAAGGGCCGTGGTTTGTGTTTGGGGCCTATGGCTGAGAGTGACGGGCTGGCTCCTGAAAAGCTACGATAGGCAGGATGGTGACCAGACCCATGGTGGCACCAGTGCCAAGTCGGGCTGGTTTGATAATACTAAATAGCTCCTGCAATCTGCCATCCAGACGCGGGGCAGCGGATTTTTGCTTGCTGGAGAAAAGTTCCGTGGGTTTTTTTGGGGGTATATGGCTGGACGTTGCCGGCTGACTCCTTAAAAACATCGATACGCAGGATGGTTCCCTGACCCAAGGTGGCATCACTGCCAAGTCGGGCTGTTTTCGTAGTACCAAGTGCGTCCTGCAATTTGCCATCCAGAAGAGGGGCAGTTGAGTTTTGTTTACCAGAGAAAAGGGCCGTGGTTTGTGTTTGGGGGCATATGGCTGAGAGTGGCCGGCTGGCGCCTGAAAATCCACGATAGGCAGGATGGTTCCCAGAGCCAAGGTGGCACCAGTGCCATGTTGGCCTGGTTTGATAGTACCATGTGGCTCCTGCAATCTGCCATCCAGAAGCGGGGCAGCTTACTTTTGTTTGCCAGGGAAACGGTCCGAGGTTTGTGTCTGGGGGCCTAAGGCTGGGAGTGACCAGCTGGCTCCTGAAAAGCTACGATAGGCAGGATGGTGACCAGACCCATGGTGGCACCAGTGCCAAGTTGGGCTGGTTTGATAGTACCAAGTGGCTCCTGCAATCTGCCATCAAAAAGTTGGCAGGCGAGTTTTGTTTTCCAGGGTAACGCGCCGTTGTTTTTGTTTAGAGGCCTGTGGCTGGGAGTGTCCGCCTGTCCTCTTAGAATCTACGTTACGCAGCATGGTTCCCAGAGCCAAGGTGGCACCAGTGCCAAGTTGGGCTGGTTTGATAGTAGCAAGTGGTTCCTGCAATCTGCCATCCAGAAGAGGGGCAGCTTACTTTTGTTTGCCAGGGAAACGGGCCGAGGTATTTCTCTGGGGGCCTATGGCACGGAGTGACCGGCCGGCTCCTGAAAAGCTAAGATAGGCAGGATGTTTACCAGACCCATGATGGCACCAGTGCCAAGTTGGGCTAATTTGATACTACCAAGTGGCTCCTGCAATCTGCCATCCAGAAGCGGGGCAGCTTACTTTTGTTTGCCAGGGAAACGGGCCGAGGTTTTTCTCTGGGGGTTTATGGCTGGGAGTGACCGGCTGGCTCCTGAAAAGCTACGATAGGCAGGATGGTGACCAGACCCATGGTGGCACCAGTGCCAAGTTGGGCTGGTTTGATAGTACCAAGTGGCTCCTGCAATCTGCCATCAAAAAGTTGGCAGGCGAGTTTTGTTTTCCAGGGAAAAGCGCCGTTGTTTGTTTTTGGGCGCCTGTGGCACGGAGTGGCCGGGTGGCTGCTTAGAATCCACGATACGCAGGATGGTTCCCAGACCCAAGGTGGCACCAGTGCCAAGTCGGGCTGGTTTGATGGTGCAAAGTGGCTCCTGCAATCTGCCATCCAGAAGTGCGGTAGCTTACTTTTGTGTGCCAGGGAAACGGGCCGAGGTTTGTGTCTGGGGGCCTATGGCTGGGAGTGACCGGCTGGCTCCTGAAAAGCTACGATAGGCAGGATGGTGACCAGACCCATGGTGGCACCAGTGCCATTTTCGGCTGATTTCATAGTACCAAGTGGCTCCTGCAAGCTGCCATCAAAAAGTCGGCAGGCGAGTTTTGTTTTCCAGGGAAAAGCGCCGTTGTTTGTGTCTGCGGGCCTGTGGCTGGAGTGGCCGGCTGGCTCCTTAGAATCCACGATACGCAGCATGGTTCCCAGACCCAAGGTAGCACCAGTGCCAAGTCGGGCTGGTTTGATAGTACCAAGTGGTTCCTGCAATCTGCCATCAAAAAGTTGGCAGGCGAGTTTTGTTTTCCAGGGAAAAGCGCCGTTGTGTCTGTTTTTGGGCCTGTGGCTGGGAGTGGCCAGCTGGCTCCTTAGAATCCACGATACGCAGGATGGTTCCCAGACCCAAGGTGGCACCAGTGCCAAGTCGGTCTGGTTTGTTAGTACCAAGTGGTTCCTGCAATCTGCCATCCAGAAGCGGGGCAGCTGAATTTTGTTTGCCAGAGAAAAAGGCTGTTGTTTGTGTTTCGGGGCCTGTGGCTGGCAGTGGCCGGCTGGCTCCTGAAAATCCATGATACGCAGCATGGTTCCCAGAGCCAAGGTGGCACCAGTGCCAAGTAGGGCTGGTTTCATAGTACCCAGTGGCTCCTGCAATCTGCCATCCAGAAGAGGGGCAGTTGAGTTTTGTTTTCCAGAGAAAAGGGCCGTGGTTTGTGTTTGGGGCCTATGGCTGAGAGTGACGGGCTGGCTCCTGAAAAGCTACGATAGGCAGGATGGTGACCAGACCCATGGTGGCACCAGTGCCAAGTCGGGCTGGTTTGATAATACTAAATAGCTCCTGCAATCTGCCATCCAGACGCGGGGCAGCGGATTTTTGCTTGCTGGAGAAAAGTTCCGTGGGTTTTTTTTGGGGGTATATGGCTGGACGTTGCCGGCTGACTCCTTAAAAACATCGATACGCAGGATGGTTCCCTGACCCAAGGTGGCATCACTGCCAAGACGGGCTGTTTTCGTAGTACCAAGTGCGTCCTGCAATTTGCCATCCAGAAGAGGGGCAGTTGAGTTTTGTTTACCAGAGAAAAGGGCCGTGGTTTGTGTTTGGGGGCATATGGCTGAGAGTGGCCGGCTGGCGCCTGAAAATCCACGATAGGCAGGATGGTTCCCAGAGCCAAGGTGGCACCAGTGCCATGTTGGCCTGGTTTGATAGTACCATGTGGCTCCTGCAATCTGCCATCCAGAAGCGGGGCAGCTTACTTTTGTTTGCCAGGGAAACGGGCCGAGGTATTTGTCTGGGGGCCTATGGCTGGGAGTGACCGGCTGGCTCCTGAAAAGCTACGATAGGCAGGATGGTGACCAGACCCATGGTGGCACCAGTGCCAAGTTGGGCTGGTTTGATAGTACCAAGTGGCTCCTGCAATCTGCCATCAAAAAGTTGGCAGGCGAGTTTTGTTTTCCAGGGTAACGCGCCGTTGTTTTTGTTTAGAGGCCTGTGGCTGGGAGTGTCCGCCTGTCCTCTTAGAATCTACGTTACGCAGCATGGTTCCCAGAGCCAAGGTGGCACCAGTGCCAAGTTGGGCTGGTTTGATAGTAGCACGTGGTTCCTGCAATCTGCCATCCAGAAGAGGGGCAGCTTACTTTTGTTTGCCAGGGAAACAGGCCGAGGTTTTTCTCTGGGGGCCTATGGCAGGGAGTGACCGGCCGGCTCCTGAAAAGCTAAGATAGGCAGGATGCTTACCAGACCCATGATGGCACCAGTGCCAAGTTGGGCTGGTTTGATACTACCAAGTGCGTCCTGCAATCTGCCATCCAGAAGCGGGGCAGCTTACTTTTGTTTTCCATGGAAACGGGCCGAGGTTTGTGTCTGGGCGTTTATGGCTGGGAGTGACCGGCTGGCTCCTGAAAAGCTACGATAGGCAGGATGGTGACCAGACCCATGGTGGCACCAGTGCCAAGTTGGGCTGGTTTGATAGTACCAAGTGGCTCCTGCAATCTGCCATCAAAATGTTGGCAGGCGAGTTTTGTTTTCCAGGGAAAAGCGCCGTTCTTTCTGTTTGGGGGCCTGTGGCTGGGAGTGGCCGGGTGGCTGCTTAGAATCCACGATACGCAGGATGGTTCCCAGACCCAAGGTGGCACCAGTGTTAAGTCGGGCTGTTTTGACACTACCAAGTGGCTCCTGCAATCTGCCATCCAGAATCGGGGTAGCTTACTTTTGTTTGCCAGGGAAACGGTCCGAGGTTTGTGTCTGGGGGCCTATGGCTGGGAGTGACCGGCTGGCTCCTGAAATGCTACAATAGGCAGGATGGTTCCCAGACCCATAGTGGCACCAGTGCCAAGTTGGGATGATTTGATAGTACCAAGTGGCTCCTGCAATCTGCCATCAAAAAGCTGGCAGGCGAGTTTTGTTTTCCAGGGAAAAGCGCCGTTGTTTGTATTTGGGGGCCTGTGGCTGGGAGTGGCCGCCTGGCGCCTTAGAATCTACGTTACGCAGCATGGTTCCCAGACCCAAAGTGGCACCAGTGTCAAGTTGGGCTGGTTTGATAGTACCAAGTGGCTCCTGCAATCTGCCATCCAGAAGCGGGGTAGCTTACTTTTGTTTGCCAGGGAAACGGGCAGGCTTTCTGTCTGGGGGCCTATGGTTGGGAGTAACCGCCTGGCTCCTGAAAAGCTACGATAGGCAGGATGGTTCCCAGATCCAAGATGGCACCAGTGCCAAGTCGGGGTGGTTTGATGGTGCAAAGTGGCTCCTGCAATCTGCCATCCTGACGCGGGGCAGCGGATTTTTGTTTCCAAGAGAAATGGTCCGTGGTTTGTTTTTGGGTCTATATGGCTGGGCGTGGCCTGCTGGCTCCTTAAAAAGCTACGATAGGCGGGATGGTTCCCTGAACCAAGGTGGCACCAGTGCCAAGTCGGGCGGTTTTCGTACTACAAAGTGCGTCCTAAAATTTGCCATCCAGAAGAGGGGCAGTTGAGTTTTGTTTACCAGAGAAAAGGGCCGTGGTTTGTTTTTGGGGGCATATGGCTGATAGTGGCCGTCTGGCCCCTGAAAATCCACGATAGGCAGGATGGTTCCCAGACCAGAGGTGGCACCAGTGACAAGTCGGGCTGGTTTGATAGTACTAAATAGCACCTGCAATCTGCCATGCAGAAGCGGGGCAGCTTACTTTTGTTTGCCAGGGAAACGGGCCGAGGTTTGTGTCTGGGGGCCTATGGCTGGGAGTGACCGGCTGGCTCCTGAAAAGCTACGATAGGCAGGATGGTGACCAGACCCATGGTGGCACCAGTGCCAAGTTGGGCTGGTTTGATAGTACCAAGTGGCTCCTGCAATCTGCCATCAAAAAGTTGTCAGGCGAGTTTTGTTTTCCAGGGAAAAGCGCCGTTGTTTTTGTTTGGGGGACTGTGGGTGGGAGTGGCCGGCTGGCTCCTTAGAACACACGATACGCAGGATGGTTCCCAGACCCAAGGTGGCACCAGTGCCACGTCGGGCTGGTTTGATGGTGAAAAGTGGCTCCTGCAATCTGCCATCCTGAAGCGGGGTAGCTTACATTTGTGTGCCAGGGAAACGGGCCGAGGTTTATGACTGGGGGCCTAGGGCTAGGAGTGACCGGCTGGCTCCTGAAAAGCAACAATAGGCAGGATGGTTCCCAGACCCAAGGTGGCACCAGTGCCAAGTTGGGCTGGTTTGATGGTACCAACTGGCTCCTGCAATCTGCCATCTAAAAGTTGTCAGGCGAGTTTTGTTTTCCAGGGAAAAGCGCCGTTGATTTTGTTTGGAGGCCTGTGGCTGGCAGTGGCTGCCTGTCGTCTTAGAATCCGGGTTACGCAGCATGGTTCCCAGAGCCAAGGTGGCACCAGTGTCAAGTTGGGCTGGTTTGATAGTACCAAGTGGCTCCTGCAATCTGCCATCCAGAAGCGGGGCAGCTTACTTTTGTTTGCCAGGGAAACGGGCCGAAGTATTTGTCTGGGGACCTATGGCTGGGTGTGACCGGCTGGCTCCTGAAAAGCTACGATAGGCAGGATGGTGACCAGACCCATGGTGGCACCAGTGCCAAGTTGGGCTGGTTTGATAGTACCAAGTGGCTCCTGCAATCTGCCATCAAAAAGTTGGCAGGCCAGTTTTGTTTTCCAGGGAAAAGCGACGTTGTTTGGGTTTGGGGGACTGTGGCTGGGAGTGGCCGGCTGGCTCCTTAGAACACACGATACGCAGGATGGTTCCCAGACCAGAGGTGGCACCAGTGCCAAGTCGGGCTGGTTTGATAGCACCAAGTGGCTCCTGCAATCTGCCATCCAGAAGCGGGGCAGCTGAATTTTGTTTGCCAGAGAAAAAGGCTGTTGTTTTTGTTTCTGGGCCTGTGGCTGGGAGGGGCCGGCTGGCTCCTGAAAATCCATGATACGCAGCATGGTTCCCAGACCCAAGGTGGCACCAGTGCCAAGTAGGGCTGGTTTCATAGTACCCAGTGGCTCCTGCAATCTGCCATCCAGAAGAGGGGCAGTTGAGTTTTGTTTTCCAGAGAAAAGGGCCGTGGTTTTTGTTTGGGGCCTATGGCTGAGAGTGACCGGCTGGCTCCTGAAAAGCTACGATAGGCAGGATGGTGACCAGACCCATGGTGGCACCAGTGCCAAGTCGGGCTGGTTTGATAATACTAAATAGCTCCTGCAATCTGCCATCCAGACACGGGGCAGCGGATTTTTGCTTGCTGGAGAAAAGTTCCGTGGGTTTTTTTTGGGGGTATATGGCTGGACGTTGCCGGCTGACTCCTTAAAAACATCGATACGCAGGATGGTTCCCTGACCCAAGGTGGCATCACTGCCAAGTCGGGCTGTTTTCGTAGTACCAAGTGCGTCCTGCAATTTGCCATCCAGAAGAGGGGCAGTTGAGTTTTGTTTACCAGAGAAAAGGGCCGTGGTTTGTGTTTGGGGGCATATGGCTGAGAGTGGCCGGCTGGCGCCTGAAAATCCACGATAGGCAGGATGGTTCCCAGAGCCAAGGTGGCACCAGTGCCATGTTGGCCTGGTTTGATAGTACCATGTGGCTCCTGCAATCTGCCATCCAGAAGCGGGGCAGCTTACTTTTGTTTGCCAGGGAAACGGGCCGAGGTATTTGTCTGGGGGCCTAAGGCTGGGAGTGACCAGCTGGCTCCTGAAAAGCTACGATAGGCAGGATGGTGACCAGACCCATGGTGGCACCAGTGCCAAGTTGGGCTGGTTTGATAGTACCAAGTGGCTCCTGCAATCTGCCATCAAAAAGTTGGCAGGCGAGTTTTGTTTTCCAGGGTAACGCGCCGTTGTTTTTGTTTAGAGGCCTGTGGCTGGGAGTGTCCGCCTGTCCTCTTACAATCTACGTTACGCAGCATGGTTCCCAGAGCCAAGGTGGCACCAGTGCCAAGTTGGGCTGGTTTGATAGTAGCACGTGGTTCCTGCAATCTGCCATCCAGAAGAGGGGCAGCTTACTTTTGTTTGCCAGGGAAACGGGCCGAGGTATTTCTCTGGGGGCCTATGGCACGGAGTGACCGGCCGGCTCCTGAAAAGCTAAGATAGGCAGGATGTTTACCAGACCCATGATGGCACCAGTGCCAAGTTGGGCTAATTTGATACTACCAAGTGGCTCCTGCAATCTGCCATCCAGAAGCGGGGCAGCTTACTTTTGTTTGCCAGGGAAACGGGCCGAGGTTTTTCTCTGGGGGTTTATGGCTGGGAGTGACCGGCTGGCTCCTGAAAAGCTACGATAGGCAGGATGGTGACCAGACCCATGGTGGCACCAGTGCCAAGTTGGGCTGGTTTGATAGTACCAAGTGGCTCCTGCAATCTGCCATCAAAAAGTTGGCAGGCGAGTTTTGTTTTCCAGGGAAAAGCGCCGTTGTTTGTTTTTGGGCGCCTGTGGCACGGAGTGGCCGGGTGGCTGCTTAGAATCCACGATACGCAGGATGGTTCCCAGACCCAAGGTGGCACCAGTGCCAAGTCGGGCTGGTTTGATGGTGCAAAGTGGCTCCTGCAATCTGCCATCCAGAAGTGCGGTAGCTTACTTTTGTGTGCCAGGGAAACCGGCCGATGTTTGTGTCTGGGGGCCTATGGCTGGGAGTGACCGGCTGGCTCCTGAAAAGCTACGATAGGCAGGATGGTGACCAGACCCATGGTGGCACCAGTGCCATGTTCGGCTGATTTCATAGTACCAAGTGGCTCCTGCAATTTGCCATCAAAAAGTCGGCAGGCGAGTTTTGTTTTCCAGGGAAAAGCGCCGTTGTTTGTGTCTGCGGGCCTGTGGCTGGAGTGGCCGGCTGGCTCCTTAGAATCCACGATACGCAGCATGGTTCCCAGACCCAAGGTAGCACCAGTGCCAAGTCGGGCTGGTTTGATAGTACCAAGTGGTTCCTGCAATCTGCCATCAAAAAGTTGGCAGGCGAGTTTTGTTTTCCAGGGAAAAGCGCCGTTGTGTCTGTTTTTGGGCCTGTGGCTGGGAGTGGCCAGCTGGCTCCTTAGAATCCACGATACGCAGGATGGTTCCCAGACCCAAGGTGGCACCAGTGCCAAGTCGGTCTGGTTTGTTAGTACCAAGTGGTTCCTGCAATCTGCCATCCAGAAGCGGGGCAGCTGAATTTTGTTTGCCAGAGAAAAAGGCTGTTGTTTGTGTTTCGGGGCCTGTGGCTGGCAGTGGACGGCTGGCTCCTGAAAATCCATGATACGCAGCATGGTTCCCAGACCCAAGGTGGCACCAGTGCCAAGTAGGGCTGGTTTCATAGTACCCAGTGGCTCCTGCAATCTGCCATCCAGAAGAGGGGCAGTTGAGTTTTGTTTTCCAGAGAAAAGGGCCGTGGTTTGTGTTTGGGGCCTATGGCTGAGAGTGACCGGCTGGCTCCTGAAAAGCTACGATAGGCAGGATGGTGACCAGACCCATGGTGGCACCAGTGCCAAGTCGGGCTGGTTTGATAATACTAAATAGCTCCTGCAATCTGCCATCCAGACGCGGGGCAGCGGATTTTTGCTTGCTGGAGAAAAGTTCCGTGGGTTTTTTTTGGGGGTATATGGCTGGACGTTGCCGGCTGACTCCTTAAAAACATCGATACGCAGGATGGTTCCCTGACCCAAGGTGGCATCACTGCCAAGACGGGCTGTTTTCGTAGTACCAAGTGCGTCCTGCAATTTGCCATCCAGAAGAGGGGCAGTTGAGTTTTGTTTACCAGAGAAAAGGGCCGTGGTTTGTGTTTGGGGGCATATGGCTGAGAGTGGCCGGCTGGCGCCTGAAAATCCACGATAGGCAGGATGGTTCCCAGAGCCAAGGTGGCACCAGTGCCATGTTGGCCTGGTTTGATAGTACCATGTGGCTCCTGCAATCTGCCATCCAGAAGCGGGGCAGCTTACTTTTGTTTGCCAGGGAAACGGGCCGAGGTATTTGTCTGGGGGCCTATGGCTGGGAGTGACCGGCTGGCTCCTGAAAAGCTACGATAGGCAGGATGGTGACCAGACCCATGGTGGCACCAGTGCCAAGTTGGGCTGGTTTGATAGTACCAAGTGGCTCCTGCAATCTGCCATCAAAAAGTTGGCAGGCGAGTTTTGTTTTCCAGGGTAACGCGCCGTTGTTTTTGTTTAGAGGCCTGTGGCTGGGAGTGTCCGCCTGTCCTCTTAGAATCTACGTTACGCAGCATGGTTCCCAGAGCCAAGGTGGCACCAGTGCCAAGTTGGGCTGGTTTGATAGTAGCACGTGGTTCCTGCAATCTGCCATCCAGAAGAGGGGCAGCTTACTTTTGTTTGCCAGGGAAACAGGCCGAGGTTTTTCTCTGGGGGCCTATGGCAGGGAGTGACCGGCCGGCTCCTGAAAAGCTAAGATAGGCAGGATGCTTACCAGACCCATGATGGCACCAGTGCCAAGTTGGGCTGGTTTGATACTACCAAGTGCGTCCTGCAATCTGCCATCCAGAAGCGGGGCAGCTTACTTTTGTTTTCCATGGAAACGGGCCGAGGTTTGTGTCTGGGCGTTTATGGCTGGGAGTGACCGGCTGGCTCCTGAAAAGCTACGATAGGCAGGATGGTGACCAGACCCATGGTGGCACCAGTGCCAAGTTGGGCTGGTTTGATAGTACCAAGTGGCTCCTGCAATCTGCCATCAAAAAGTTGGCAGGCGAGTTTTGTTTTCCAGGGTAACGCGCCGTTGTTTTTGTTTAGAGGCCTGTGGCTGGGAGTGTCCGCCTGTCCTCTTAGAATCTACGTTACGCAGCATGGTTCCCAGAGCCAAGGTGGCACCAGTGCCAAGTTGGGCTGGTTTGATAGTAGCACGTGGTTCCTGCAATCTGCCATCCAGAAGAGGGGCAGCTTACTTTTGTTTGCCAGGGAAACAGGCCGAGGTTTTTCTCTGGGGGCCTATGGCAGGGAGTGACCGGCCGGCTCCTGAAAAGCTAAGATAGGCAGGATGCTTACCAGACCCATGATGGCACCAGTGCCAAGTTGGGCTGGTTTGATACTACCAAGTGCGTCCTGCAATCTGCCATCCAGAAGCGGGGCAGCTTACTTTTGTTTTCCATGGAAACGGGCCGAGGTTTGTGTCTGGGCGTTTATGGCTGGGAGTGACCGGCTGGCTCCTGAAAAGCTACGATAGGCAGGATGGTGACCAGACCCATGGTGGCACCAGTGCCAAGTTGGGCTGGTTTGATAGTACCAAGTGGCTCCTGCAATCTGCCATCAAAATGTTGGCAGGCGAGTTTTGTTTTCCAGGGAAAAGCGCCGTTCTTTCTGTTTGGGGGCCTGTGGCTGGGAGTGGCCGGGTGGCTGCTTAGAATCCACGATACGCAGGATGGTTCCCAGACCCAAGGTGGCACCAGTGTTAAGTCGGGCTGTTTTGACACTACCAAGTGGCTCCTGCAATCTGCCATCCAGAATCGGGGTAGCTTACTTTTGTTTGCCAGGGAAACGGTCCGAGGTTTGTGTCTGGGGGCCTATGGCTGGGAGTGACCGGCTGGCTCCTGAAATGCTACAATAGGCAGGATGGTTCCCAGACCCATAGTGGCACCAGTGCCAAGTTGGGATGATTTGATAGTACCAAGTGGCTCCTGCAATCTGCCATCAAAAAGCTGGCAGGCGAGTTTTGTTTTCCAGGGAAAAGCGCCGTTGTTTTTATTTGGGGGCCTGTGGCTGGGAGTGGCCGCCTGGCGCCTTAGAATCTACGTTACGCAGCATGGTTCCCAGACCCAAAGTGGCACCAGTGTCAAGTTGGGCTGGTTTGATAGTACCAAGTGGCTCCTGCAATCTGCCATCCAGAAGCGGGGTAGCTTACTTTTGTTTGCCAGGGAAACGGGCAGGCTTTCTGTCTGGGGGCCTATGGTTGGGAGTAACCGCCTGGCTCCTGAAAAGCTACGATAGGCAGGATGGTTCCCAGATCCAAGATGGCACCAGTGCCAAGTCGGGGTGGTTTGATGGTGCAAAGTGGCTCCTGCAATCTGCCATCCTGACGCGGGGCAGCGGATTTTTGTTTCCAAGAGAAATGGTCCGTGGTTTGTTTTTGGGTCTATATGGCTGGGCGTGGCCTGCTGGCTCCTTAAAAAGCTACGATAGGCGGGATGGTTCCCTGAACCAAGGTGGCACCAGTGCCAAGTCGGGCGGTTTTCGTAGTACAAAGTGCGTCCTAAAATTTGCCATCCAGAAGAGGGGCAGTTGAGTTTTGTTTACCAGAGAAAAGGGCCGTGGTTTGTTTTTGGGGGCATATGGCTGATAGTGGCCGTCTGGCCCCTGAAAATCCACGATAGGCAGGATGGTTCCCAGACCAGAGGTGGCACCAGTGCCAAGTCGGGCTGGTTTGATAGTACTAAATAGCACCTGCAATCTGCCATGCAGAAGCGGGGCAGCTTACTTTTGTTTGCCAGGGAAACGGGCCGAGGTTTGTGTCTGGGGGCCTATGGCTGGGAGTGACCGCCTGGCTCCTGAAAAGCTACGATAGGCAGGATGGTGACCAGACCCATGGTGGCGCCAGTGCCAAGTTGGGCTGGTTTGATAGTACCAAGTGGCTCCTGCAATCTGCCATCAAAAAGTTGTCAGGCGAGTTTTGTTTTCCAGGGAAAAGCGCCGTTGTTTGTGTTTGGGGGACTGTGGGTGGGAGTGGCCGGCTGGCTCCTTAGAACACACGATACGCAGGATGGTTCCCAGACCCAAGGTGGCACCAGTGCCACGTCGGGCTGGTTTGATGGTGAAAAGTGGCTCCTGCAATCTGCCATCCAGAAGCGGGGTAGCTTACATTTGTGTGCCAGGGAAACGGGCCGAGGTTTATGACTGGGGGCCTATGGCTAGGAGTGACCGGCTGGCTCCTGAAAAGCAACAATAGGCAGGATGGTTCCCAGACCCAAGGTGGCACCAGTGCCAAGTTGGGCTGGTTTGATGGTACCAACTGGCTCCTGCAATCTGCCATCTAAAAGTTGTCAGGCGAGTTTTGTTTTCCAGGGAAAAGCGCCGTTGATTTTGTTTGGAGGCCTGTGGCTGGCAGTGGCTGCCTGTCGTCTTAGAATCCGGGTTACGCAGCATGGTTCCCAGAGCCAAGGTGGCACCAGTGTCAAGTTGGGCTGGTTTGATAGTACCAAGTGGCTCCCGCAATCTGCCATCCAGAAGCGGGGCAGCTTACTTTTGTTTGCCAGGGAAACGGGCCGAAGTATTTGTCTGGGGACCTATGGCTGGGTGTGACCGGCTGGCTCCTGAAAAGCTACGATAGGCAGGATGGTGACCAGACCCATGGTGGCACCAGTGCCAAGTTGGGCTGGTTTGATAGTACCAAGTGGCTCCTGCAATCTGCCATCAAAAAGTTGGCAGGCCAGTTTTGTTTTCCAGGGAAAAGCGCCGTTGTTTGTGTTTGGGGGACTGTGGCTGGGAGTGGCCGGCTGGCTCCTTAGAACACACGATACGCAGGATGGTTCCCAGACCAGAGGTGGCACCAGTGCCAAGTCGGGCTGGTTTGATAGCACCAAGTGGCTCCTGCAATCTGCCATCCAGAAGCGGGGCAGCTGAATTTTGTTTGCCAGAGAAAAAGGCTGTTGTTTTTGTTTCGGGGCCTGTGGCTGGGAGGGGCCGGCTGGCTCCTGAAAATCCATGATACGCAGCATGGTTCCCAGACCCAAGGTGGCACCAGTGCCAAGTAGGGCTGGTTTCATAGTACCCAGTGGCTCCTGCAATCTGCCATCCAGAAGAGGGGCAGTTGAGTTTTGTTTTCCAGAGAAAAGGGCCGTGGTTTGTGTTTGGGGCCTATGGCTGAGAGTGACGGGCTGGCTCCTGAAAAGCTACGATAGGCAGGATGGTGACCAGACCCATGGTGGCACCAGTGCCAAGTCGGGCTGGTTTGATAATACTAAATAGCTCCTGCAATCTGCCATCCAGACGCGGGGCAGCGGATTTTTGCTTGCTGGAGAAAAGTTCCGTGGGTTTTTTTTGGGGGTATATGGCTGGACGTTGCCGGCTGACTCCTTAAAAACATCGATACGCAGGATGGTTCCCTGACCCAAGGTGGCATCACTGCCAAGTCGGGCTGTTTTCGTAGTACCAAGTGCGTCCTGCAATTTGCCATCCAGAAGAGGGGCAGTTGAGTTTTGTTTACCAGAGAAAAGGGCCGTGGTTTGTGTTTGGGGGCATATGGCTGAGAGTGGCCGGCTGGCGCCTGAAAATCCACGATAGGCAGGATGGTTCCCAGAGCCAAGGTGGCACCAGTGCCATGTTGGCCTGGTTTGATAGTACCATGTGGCTCCTGCAATCTGCCATCCAGAAGAGGGGCAGTTGAGTTTTGTTTTCCAGAGAAAAGGGCCGTGGTTTGTGTTTGGGGCCTATGGCTGAGAGTGACGGGCTGGCTCCTGAAAAGCTACGATAGGCAGGATGGTGACCAGACCCATGGTGGCACCAGTGCCAAGTCGGGCTGGTTTGATAATACTAAATAGCTCCTGCAATCTGCCATCCAGACACGGGGCAGCGGATTTTTGCTTGCTGGAGAAAAGTTCCGTGGGTTTTTTTTGGGGGTATATGGCTGGACGTTGCCGGCTGACTCCTTAAAAACATCGATACGCAGGATGGTTCCCTGACCCAAGGTGGCATCACTGCCAAGTCGGGCTGTTTTCGTAGTACCAAGTGCGTCCTGCAATTTGCCATCCAGAAGAGGGGCAGTTGAGTTTTGTTTACCAGAGAAAAGGGCCGTGGTTTGTGTTTGGGGGCATATGGCTGAGAGTGGCCGGCTGGCGCCTGAAAATCCACGATAGGCAGGATGGTTCCCAGAGCCAAGGTGGCACCAGTGCCATGTTGGCCTGGTTTGATAGTACCATGTGGCTCCTGCAATCTGCCATCCAGAAGCGGGGCAGCTTACTTTTGTTTGCCAGGGAAACGGGCCGAGGTATTTGTCTGGGGGCCTAAGGCTGGGAGTGACCAGCTGGCTCCTGAAAAGCTACGATAGGCAGGATGGTGACCAGACCCATGGTGGCACCAGTGCCAAGTTGGGCTGGTTTGATAGTACCAAGTGGCTCCTGCAATCTGCCATCAAAAAGTTGGCAGGCGAGTTTTGTTTTCCAGGGTAACGCGCCGTTGTTTTTGTTTAGAGGCCTGTGGCTGGGAGTGTCCGCCTGTCCTCTTAGAATCTACGTTACGCAGCATGGTTCCCAGAGCCAAGGTGGCACCAGTGCCAAGTTGGGCTGGTTTGATAGTAGCAAGTGGTTCCTGCAATCTGCCATCCAGAAGAGGGGCAGCTTACTTTTGTTTGCCAGGGAAACGGGCCGAGGTATTTCTCTGGGGGCCTATGGCACGGAGTGACCGGCCGGCTCCTGAAAAGCTAAGATAGGCAGGATGTTTACCAGACCCATGATGGCACCAGTGCCAAGTTCGGCTAATTTGATACTACCAAGTGGCTCCTGCAATCTGCCATCCAGAAGCGGGGCAGCTTACTTTTGTTTGCCAGGGAAACGGGCCGAGGTTTTTCTCTGGGGGTTTATGGCTGGGAGTGACCGGCTGGCTCCTGAAAAGCTACGATAGGCAGGATGGTGACCAGACCCATGGTGGCACCAGTGCCAAGTTGGGCTGGTTTGATAGTACCAAGTGGCTCCTGCAATCTGCCATCAAAAAGTTGGCAGGCGAGTTTTGTTTTCCAGGGAAAAGCGCCGTTGTGTCTGTTTTTGGGCGCCTGTGGCACAGAGTGGCCGGGTGGCTGCTTAGAATCCACGATACGCAGGATGGTTCCCAGACCCAAGGTGGCACCAGTGCCAAGTCGGTCTGGTTTGTTAGTACCAAGTGGTTCCTGCAATCTGCCATCCAGAAGCGGGGCAGCTGAATTTTGTTTGCCAGAGAAAAAGGCTGTTGTTTGTGTTTCGGGGCCTGTGGCTGGCAGTGGACGGCTGGCTCCTGAAAATCCATGATACGCAGCATGGTTCCCAGACCCAAGGTGGCACCAGTGCCAAGTAGGGCTGGTTTCATAGTACCCAGTGGCTCCTGCAATCTGCCATCCAGAAGTGGGGCAGTTGAGTTTTGTTTTCCAGAGAAAAGGGCCGTGGTTTGTGTTTGGGGCCTATGGCTGAGAGTGACCGGCTGGCTCCTGAAAAGCTACGATAGGCAGGATGGTGACCAGACCCATGGTGGCACCAGTGCCAAGTCGGGCTGGTTTGATAATACTAAATAGCTCCTGCAATCTGCCATCCAGACGCGGGGCAGCGGATTTTTGCTTGCTGGAGAAAAGTTCCGTGGGTTTTTTTTGGGGGTATATGGCTGGACGTTGCCGGCTGACTCCTTAAAAACATCGATACGCAGGATGGTTCCCTGACCCAAGGTGGCATCACTGCCAAGACGGGCTGTTTTCGTAGTACCAAGTGCGTCCTGCAATTTGCCATCCAGAAGAGGGGCAGTTGAGTTTTGTTTACCAGAGAAAAGGGCCGTGGTTTGTGTTTGGGGGCATATGGCTGAGAGTGGCCGGCTGGCGCCTGAAAATCCACGATAGGCAGGATGGTTCCCAGAGCCAAGGTGGCACCAGTGCCATGTTGGCCTGGTTTGATAGTACCATGTGGCTCCTGCAATCTGCCATCCAGAAGCGGGGCAGCTTACTTTTGTTTGCCAGGGAAACGGGCCGAGGTATTTGTCTGGGGGCCTATGGCTGGGAGTGACCGGCTGGTTCCTGAAAAGCTACGATAGGCAGGATGGTGACCAGACCCATGGTGGCACCAGTGCCAAGTTGGGCTGGTTTGATAGCACCAAGTGGCTCCTGCAATCTGCCATCAAAAAGTTGGCAGGCGAGTTTTGTTTTCCAGGGAAAAGCGCCGTTGTGTCTGTTTTTGGGCGCCTGTGGCACAGAGTGGCCGGGTGGCTGCTTAGAATCCACGATACGCAGGATGGTTCCCAGACCCAAGGTGGCACCAGTGCCAAGTCGGTCTGGTTTGTTAGTACCAAGTGGTTCCTGCAATCTGCCATCCAGAAGCGGGGCAGCTGAATTTTGTTTGCCAGAGAAAAAGGCTGTTGTTTGTGTTTCGGGGCCTGTGGCTGGCAGTGGACGGCTGGCTCCTGAAAATCCATGATACGCAGCATGGTTCCCAGACCCAAGGTGGCACCAGTGCCAAGTAGGGCTGGTTTCATAGTACCCAGTGGCTCCTGCAATCTGCCATCCAGAAGAGGGGCAGTTGAGTTTTGTTTTCCAGAGAAAAGGGCCGTGGTTTGTGTTTGGGGCCTATGGCTGAGAGTGACCGGCTGGCTCCTGAAAAGCTACGATAGGCAGGATGGTGACCAGACCCATGGTGGCACCAGTGCCAAGTCGGGCTGGTTTGATAATACTAAATAGCTCCTGCAATCTGCCATCCAGACGCGGGGCAGCGGATTTTTGCTTGCTGGAGAAAAGTTCCGTGGGTTTTTTTTGGGGGTATATGGCTGGACGTTGCCGGCTGACTCCTTAAAAACATCGATACGCAGGATGGTTCCCTGACCCAAGGTGGCATCACTGCCAAGACGGGCTGTTTTCGTAGTACCAAGTGCGTCCTGCAATTTGCCATCCAGAAGAGGGGCAGTTGAGTTTTGTTTACCAGAGAAAAGGGCCGTGGTTTGTGTTTGGGGGCATATGGCTGAGAGTGGCCGGCTGGCGCCTGAAAATCCACGATAGGCAGGATGGTTCCCAGAGCCAAGGTGGCACCAGTGCCATGTTGGCCTGGTTTGATAGTACCATGTGGCTCCTGCAATCTGCCATCCAGAAGCGGGGCAGCTTACTTTTGTTTGCCAGGGAAACGGGCCGAGGTATTTGTCTGGGGGCCTATGGCTGGGAGTGACCGGCTGGCTCCTGAAAAGCTACGATAGGCAGGATGGTGACCAGACCCATGGTGGCACCAGTGCCAAGTTGGGCTGGTTTGATAGTACCAAGTGGCTCCTGCAATCTGCCATCAAAAAGTTGGCAGGCGAGTTTTGTTTTCCAGGGTAACGCGCCGTTGTTTTTGTTTAGAGGCCTGTGGCTGGGAGTGTCCGCCTGTCCTCTTAGAATCTACGTTACGCAGCATGGTTCCCAGAGCCAAGGTGGCACCAGTGCCAAGTTGGGCTGGTTTGATAGTAGCACGTGGTTCCTGCAATCTGCCATCCAGAAGAGGGGCAGCTTACTTTTGTTTGCCAGGGAAACAGGCCGAGGTTTTTCTCTGGGGGCCTATGGCAGGGAGTGACCGGCCGGCTCCTGAAAAGCTAAGATAGGCAGGATGCTTACCAGACCCATGATGGCACCAGTGCCAAGTTGGGCTGGTTTGATACTACCAAGTGCGTCCTGCAATCTGCCATCCAGAAGCGGGGCAGCTTACTTTTGTTTTCCATGGAAACGGGCCGAGGTTTGTGTCTGGGCGTTTATGGCTGGGAGTGACCGGCTGGCTCCTGAAAAGCTACGATAGGCAGGATGGTGACCAGACCCATGGTGGCACCAGTGCCAAGTTGGGCTGGTTTGATAGTACCAAGTGGCTCCTGCAATCTGCCATCAAAATGTTGGCAGGCGAGTTTTGTTTTCCAGGGAAAAGCGCCGTTCTTTCTGTTTGGGGGCCTGTGGCTGGGAGTGGCCGGGTGGCTGCTTAGAATCCACGATACGCAGGATGGTTCCCAGACCCAAGGTGGCACCAGTGTTAAGTCGGGCTGTTTTGACACTACCAAGTGGCTCCTGCAATCTGCCATCCAGAATCGGGGTAGCTTAATTTTGTTTGCCAGGGAAACGGTCCGAGGTTTGTGTCTGGGGGCCTATGGCTGGGAGTGACCGGCTGGCTCCTGAAATGCTACAATAGGCAGGATGGTTCCCAGACCCATAGTGGCACCAGTGCCAAGTTGGGATGATTTGATAGTACCAAGTGGCTCCTGCAATCTGCCATCAAAAAGCTGGCAGGCGAGTTTTGTTTTCCAGGGAAAAGCGCCGTTGTTTGTATTTGGGGGCCTGTGGCTGGGAGTGGCCGCCTGGCGCCTTAGAATCTACGTTACGCAGCATGGTTCCCAGACCCAAAGTGGCACCAGTGTCAAGTTGGGCTGGTTTGATAGTACCAAGTGGCTCCTGCAATCTGCCATCCAGAAGCGGGGTAGCTTACTTTTGTTTGCCAGGGAAACGGGCAGGCTTTCTGTCTGGGGGCCTATGGTTGGGAGTAACCGCCTGGCTCCTGAAAAGCTACGATAGGCAGGATGGTTCCCAGATCCAAGATGGCACCAGTGCCAAGTCGGGGTGGTTTGATGGTGCAAAGTGGCTCCTGCAATCTGCCATCCTGACGCGGGGCAGCGGATTTTTGTTTCCAAGAGAAATGGTCCGTGGTTTGTTTTTGGGTCTATATGGCTGGGCGTGGCCTGCTGGCTCCTTAAAAAGCTACGATAGGCGGGATGGTTCCCTGAACCAAGGTGGCACCAGTGCCAAGTCGGGCGGTTTTCGTAGTACAAAGTGCGTCCTAAAATTTGCCATCCAGAAGAGGGGCAGTTGACTTTTGTTTACCAGAGAAAAGGGCCGTGGTTTGTTTTTGGGGGCATATGGCTGATAGTGGCCGTCTGGCCCCTGAAAATCCACGATAGGCAGGATGGTTCCCAGACCAGAGGTGGCACCAGTGCCAAGTCGGGCTGGTTTGATAGTACTAAATAGCACCTGCAATCTGCCATGCAGAAGCGGGGCAGCTTACTTTTGTTTGCCAGGGAAACGGGCCGAGGTTTGTGTCTGGGGGCCTATGGCTGGGAGTGACCGCCTGGCTCCTGAAAAGCTACGATAGGCAGGATGGTGACCAGACCCATGGTGGCACCAGTGCCAAGTTGGGCTGGTTTGATAGTACCAAGTGGCTCCTGCAATCTGCCATCAAAAAGTTGTCAGGCGAGTTTTGTTTTCCAGGGAAAAGCGCCGTTGTTTGTGTTTGGGGGACTGTGGGTGGGAGTGGCCGGCTGGCTCCTTAGAACACACGATACGCAGGATGGTTCCCAGACCCAAGGTGGCACCAGTGCCACGTCGGGCTGGTTTGATGGTGAAAAGTGGCTCCTGCAATCTGCCATCCTGAAGCGGGGTAGCTTACATTTGTGTGCCAGGGAAACGGGCCGAGGTTTATGACTGGGGGCCTAGGGCTAGGAGTGACCGGCTGGCTCCTGAAAAGCAACAATAGGCAGGATGGTTCCCAGACCCAAGGTGGCACCAGTGCCAAGTTGGGCTGGTTTGATGGTACCAACTGGCTCCTGCAATCTGCCATCTAAAAGTTGTCAGGCGAGTTTTGTTTTCCAGGGAAAAGCGCCGTTGATTTTGTTTGGAGGCCTGTGGCTGGCAGTGGCTGCCTGTCGTCTTAGAATCCGGGTTACGCAGCATGGTTCCCAGAGCCAAGGTGGCACCAGTGTCAAGTTGGGCTGGTTTGATAGTACCAAGTGGCTCCTGCAATCTGCCATCCAGAAGCGGGGCAGCTTACTTTTGTTTGCCAGGGAAACGGGCCGAAGTATTTGTCTGGGGACCTATGGCTGGGTGTGACCGGCTGGCTCCTGAAAAGCTACGATAGGCAGGATGGTGACCAGACCCATGGTGGCACCAGTGCCAAGTTGGGCTGGTTTGATAGTACCAAGTGGCTCCTGCAATCTGCCATCAAAAAGTTGGCAGGCCAGTTTTGTTTTCCAGGGAAAAGCGCCGTTGTTTGTGTTTGGGGGACTGTGGCTGGGAGTGGCCGGCTGGCTCCTTAGAACACACGATACGCAGGATGGTTCCCAGACCAGAGGTGGCACCAGTGCCAAGTCGGGCTGGTTTGATAGCACCAAGTGGCTCCTGCAATCTGCCATCCAGAAGCGGGGCAGCTGAATTTTTTTTGCCAGAGAAAAAGGCTGTTGTTTTTGTTTCGGGGCCTGTGGCTGGGAGGGGCCGGCTGGCTCCTGAAAATCCATGATACGCAGCATGGTTCCCAGACCCAAGGTGGCACCAGTGCCAAGTAGGGCTGGTTTCATAGTACCCAGTGGCTCCTGCAATCTGCCATCCAGAAGAGGGGCAGTTGAGTTTTGTTTTCCAGAGAAAAGGGCCGTGGTTTGTGTTTGGGGCCTATGGCTGAGAGTGACGGGCTGGCTCCTGAAAAGCTACGATAGGCAGGATGGTGACCAGACCCATGGTGGCACCAGTGCCAAGTCGGGCTGGTTTGATAATACTAAATAGCTCCTGCAATCTGCCATCCAGACGCGGGGCAGCGGATTTTTGCTTGCTGGAGAAAAGTTCCGTGGGTTTTTTTTGGGGGTATATGGCTGGACGTTGCCGGCTGACTCCTTAAAAACATCGATACGCAGGATGGTTCCCTGACCCAAGGTGGCATCACTGCCAAGTCGGGCTGTTTTCGTAGTACCAAGTGCGTCCTGCAATTTGCCATCCAGAAGAGGGGCAGTTGAGTTTTGTTTACCAGAGAAAAGGGCCGTGGTTTGTGTTTGGGGGCATATGGCTGAGAGTGGCCGGCTGGCGCCTGAAAATCCACGATAGGCAGGATGGTTCCCAGAGCCAAGGTGGCACCAGTGCCATGTTGGCCTGGTTTGATAGTACCATGTGGCTCCTGCAATCTGCCATCCAGAAGAGGGGCAGTTGAGTTTTGTTTTCCAGAGAAAAGGGCCGTGGTTTGTGTTTGGGGCCTATGGCTGAGAGTGACGGGCTGGCTCCTGAAAAGCTACGATAGGCAGGATGGTGACCAGACCCATGGTGGCACCAGTGCCAAGTCGGGCTGGTTTGATAATACTAAATAGCTCCTGCAATCTGCCATCCAGACGCGGGGCAGCGGATTTTTGCTTGCTGGAGAAAAGTTCCGTGGGTTTTTTTTGGGGGTATATGGCTGGACGTTGCCGGCTGACTCCTTAAAAACATCGATACGCAGGATGGTTCCCTGACCCAAGGTGGCATCACTGCCAAGTCGGGCTGTTTTCGTAGTACCAAGTGCGTCCTGCAATTTGCCATCCAGAAGAGGGGCAGTTGAGTTTTGTTTACCAGAGAAAAGGGCCGTGGTTTGTGTTTGGGGGCATATGGCTGAGAGTGGCCGGCTGGCGCCTGAAAATCCACGATAGGCAGGATGGTTCCCAGAGCCAAGGTGGCACCAGTGCCATGTTGGCCTGGTTTGATAGTACCATGTGGCTCCTGCAATCTGCCATCCAGAAGCGGGGCAGCTTACTTTTGTTTGCCAGGGAAACGGGCCGAGGTATTTGTCTGGGGGCCTAAGGCTGGGAGTGACCAGCTGGCTCCTGAAAAGCTACGATAGGCAGGATGGTGACCAGACCCATGGTGGCACCAGTGCCAAGTTGGGCTGGTTTGATAGTACCAAGTGGCTCCTGCAATCTGCCATCAAAAAGTTGGCAGGCGAGTTTTGTTTTCCAGGGTAACGCGCCGTTGTTTTTGTTTAGAGGCCTGTGGCTGGGAGTGTCCGCCTGTCCTCTTAGAATCTACGTTACGCAGCATGGTTCCCAGAGCCAAGGTGGCACCAGTGCCAAGTTGGGCTGGTTTGATAGTAGCAAGTGGTTCCTGCAATCTGCCATCCAGAAGAGGGGCAGCTTACTTTTGTTTGCCAGGGAAACGGGCCGAGGTATTTCTCTGGGGGCCTATGGCACGGAGTGACCGGCCGGCTCCTGAAAAGCTAAGATAGGCAGGATGTTTACCAGACCCATGATGGCACCAGTGCCAAGTTGGGCTAATTTGATACTACCAAGTGGCTCCTGCAATCTGCCATCCAGAAGCGGGGCAGCTTACTTTTGTTTGCCAGGGAAACGGGCCGAGGTTTTTCTCTGGGGGTTTATGGCTGGGAGTGACCGGCTGGCTCCTGAAAAGCTACGATAGGCAGGATGGTGACCAGACCCATGGTGGCACCAGTGCCAAGTTGGGCTGGTTTGATAGTACCAAGTGGCTCCTGCAATCTGCCATCAAAAAGTTGGCAGGCGAGTTTTGTTTTCCAGGGAAAAGCGCCGTTGTGTCTGTTTTTGGGCGCCTGTGGCACAGAGTGGCCGGGTGGCTGCTTAGAATCCACGATACGCAGGATGGTTCCCAGACCCAAGGTGGCACCAGTGCCAAGTCGGTCTGGTTTGTTAGTACCAAGTGGTTCCTGCAATCTGCCATCCAGAAGCGGGGCAGCTGAATTTTGTTTGCCAGAGAAAAAGGCTGTTGTTTGTGTTTCGGGGCCTGTGGCTGGCAGTGGACGGCTGGCTCCTGAAAATCCATGATACGCAGCATGGTTCCCAGACCCAAGGTGGCACCAGTGCCAAGTAGGGCTGGTTTCATAGTACCCAGTGGCTCCTGCAATCTGCCATCCAGAAGAGGGGCAGTTGAGTTTTGTTTTCCAGAGAAAAGGGCCGTGGTTTGTGTTTGGGGCCTATGGCTGAGAGTGACGGGCTGGCTCCTGAAAAGCTACGATAGGCAGGATGGTGACCAGACCCATGGTGGCACCAGTGCCAAGTCGGGCTGGTTTGATAATACTAAATAGCTCCTGCAATCTGCCATCCAGACGCGGGGCAGCGGATTTTTGCTTGCTGGAGAAAAGTTCCGTGGGTTTTTTTTGGGGGTATATGGCTGGACGTTGCCGGCTGACTCCTTAAAAACATCGATACGCAGGATGGTTCCCTGACCCAAGGTGGCATCACTGCCAAGACGGGCTGTTTTCGTAGTACCAAGTGCGTCCTGCAATTTGCCATCCAGAAGAGGGGCAGTTGAGTTTTGTTTACCAGAGAAAAGGGCCGTGGTTTGTGTTTGGGGGCATATGGCTGAGAGTGGCCGGCTGGCGCCTGAAAATCCACGATAGGCAGGATGGTTCCCAGAGCCAAGGTGGCACCAGTGCCATGTTGGCCTGGTTTGATAGTACCATGTGGCTCCTGCAATCTGCCATCCAGAAGCGGGGCAGCTTACTTTTGTTTGCCAGGGAAACGGGCCGAGGTATTTGTCTGGGGGCCTATGGCTGGGAGTGACCGGCTGGCTCCTGAAAAGCTACGATAGGCAGGATGGTGACCAGACCCATGGTGGCACCAGTGCCAAGTTGGGCTGGTTTGATAGTACCAAGTGGCTCCTGCAATCTGCCATCAAAAAGTTGGCAGGCGAGTTTTGTTTTCCAGGGTAACGCGCCGTTGTTTTTGTTTAGAGGCCTGTGGCTGGGAGTGTCCGCCTGTCCTCTTAGAATCTACGTTACGCAGCATGGTTCCCAGAGCCAAGGTGGCACCAGTGCCAAGTTGGGCTGGTTTGATAGTAGCACGTGGTTCCTGCAATCTGCCATCCAGAAGAGGGGCAGCTTACTTTTGTTTGCCAGGGAAACAGGCCGAGGTTTTTCTCTGGGGGCCTATGGCAGGGAGTGACCGGCCAGCTCCTGAAAAGCTAAGATAGGCAGGATGCTTACCAGACCCATGATGGCACCAGTGCCAAGTTGGGCTGGTTTGATACTACCAAGTGCGTCCTGCAATCTGCCATCCAGAAGCGGGGCAGCTTACTTTTGTTTTCCATGGAAACGGGCCGAGGTTTGTGTCTGGGCGTTTATGGCTGGGAGTGACCGGCTGGCTCCTGAAAAGCTACGATAGGCAGGATGGTGACCAGACCCATGGTGGCACCAGTGCCAAGTTGGGCTGGTTTGATAGTACCAAGTGGCTCCTGCAATCTGCCATCAAAATGTTGGCAGGCGAGTTTTGTTTTCCAGGGAAAAGCGCCGTTCTTTCTGTTTGGGGGCCTGTGGCTGGGAGTGGCCGGGTGGCTGCTTAGAATCCACGATACGCAGGATGGTTCCCAGACCCAAGGTGGCACCAGTGTTAAGTCGGGCTGTTTTGACACTACCAAGTGGCTCCTGCAATCTGCCATCCAGAATCGGGGTAGCTTAATTTTGTTTGCCAGGGAAACGGTCCGAGGTTTGTGTCTGGGGGCCTATGGCTGGGAGTGACCGGCTGGCTCCTGAAATGCTACAATAGGCAGGATGGTTCCCAGACCCATAGTGGCACCAGTGCCAAGTTGGGATGATTTGATAGTACCAAGTGGCTCCTGCAATCTGCCATCAAAAAGCTGGCAGGCGAGTTTTGTTTTCCAGGGAAAAGCACCGTTGTTTGTATTTGGGGGCCTGTGGCTGGGAGTGGCCGCCTGGCGCCTTAGAATCTACGTTACGCAGCATGGTTCCCAGACCCAAAGTGGCACCAGTGTCAAGTTGGGCTGGTTTGATAGTACCAAGTGGCTCCTGCAATCTGCCATCCAGAAGCGGGGTAGCTTACTTTTGTTTGCCAGGGAAACGGGCAGGCTTTCTGTCTGGGGGCCTATGGTTGGGAGTAACCGCCTGGCTCCTGAAAAGCTACGATAGGCAGGATGGTTCCCAGATCCAAGATGGCACCAGTGCCAAGTCGGGGTGGTTTGATGGTGCAAAGTGGCTCCTGCAATCTGCCATCCTGACGCGGGGCAGCGGATTTTTGTTTCCAAGAGAAATGGTCCGTGGTTTGTTTTTGGGTCTATATGGCTGGGCGTGGCCTGCTGGCTCCTTAAAAAGCTACGATAGGCAGGATGGTTCCCTGAACCAAGGTGGCACCAGTGCCAAGTCGGGCGGTTTTCGTAGTACAAAGTGCGTCCTAAAATTTGCCATCCAGAAGAGGGGCAGTTGACTTTTGTTTACCAGAGAAAAGGGCCGTGGTTTGTTTTTGGGGGCATATGGCTGATAGTGGCCGTCTGGCCCCTGAAAATCCACGATAGGCAGGATGGTTCCCAGACCAGAGGTGGCACCAGTGCCAAGTCGGGCTGGTTTGATAGTACTAAATAGCACCTGCAATCTGCCATGCAGAAGCGGGGCAGCTTACTTTTGTTTGCCAGGGAAACGGGCCGAGGTTTGTGTCTGGGGGCCTATGGCTGGGAGTGACCGCCTGGCTCCTGAAAAGCTACGATAGGCAGGATGGTGACCAGACCCATGGTGGCACCAGTGCCAAGTTGGGCTGGTTTGATAGTACCAAGTGGCTCCTGCAATCTGCCATCAAAAAGTTGTCAGGCGAGTTTTGTTTTCCAGGGAAAAGCGCCGTTGTTTGTGTTTGGGGGACTGTGGGTGGGAGTGGCCGGCTGGCTCCTTAGAACACACGATACGCAGGATGGTTCCCAGACCCAAGGTGGCACCAGTGCCACGTCGGGCTGGTTTGATGGTGAAAAGTGGCTCCTGCAATCTGCCATCCTGAAGCGGGGTAGCTTACATTTGTGTGCCAGGGAAACGGGCCGAGGTTTATGACTGGGGGCCTAGGGCTAGGAGTGACCGGCTGGCTCCTGAAAAGCAACAATAGGCAGGATGGTTCCCAGACCCAAGGTGGCACCAGTGCCAAGTTGGGCTGGTTTGATGGTACCAACTGGCTCCTGCAATCTGCCATCTAAAAGTTGTCAGGCGAGTTTTGTTTTCCAGGGAAAAGCGCCGTTGATTTTGTTTGGAGGCCTGTGGCTGGCAGTGGCTGCCTGTCGTCTTAGAATCCGGGTTACGCAGCATGGTTCCCAGAGCCAAGGTGGCACCAGTGCCAAGTTGGGCTGGTTTGATAGTACCAAGTGGCTCCTGCAATCTGCCATCCAGAAGCGGGGCAGCTTACTTTTGTTTGCCAGGGAAACGGGCCGAAGTATTTGTCTGGGGACCTATGGCTGGGTGTGACCGGCTGGCTCCTGAAAAGCTACGATAGGCAGGATGGTGACCAGACCCATGGTGGCACCAGTGCCAAGTTGGGCTGGTTTGATAGTACCAAGTGGCTCCTGCAATCTGCCATCAAAAAGTTGGCAGGCCAGTTTTGTTTTCCAGGGAAAAGCGCCGTTGTTTGTGTTTGGGGGACTGTGGCTGGGAGTGGCCGGCTGGCTCCTTAGAACACACGATACGCAGGATGGTTCCCAGACCAGAGGTGGCACCAGTGCCAAGTCGGGCTGGTTTGATAGCACCAAGTGGCTCCTGCAATCTGCCATCCAGAAGCGGGGCAGCTGAATTTTGTTTGCCAGAGAAAAAGGCTGTTGTTTTTGTTTCGGGGCCTGTGGCTGGGAGGGGCCGGCTGGCTCCTGAAAATCCATGATACGCAGCATGGTTCCCAGACCCAAGGTGGCACCAGTGCCAAGTAGGGCTGGTTTCATAGTACCCAGTGGCTCCTGCAATCTGCCATCCAGAAGAGGGGCAGTTGAGTTTTGTTTTCCAGAGAAAAGGGCCGTGGTTTGTGTTTGGGGCCTATGGCTGAGAGTGACGGGCTGGCTCCTGAAAAGCTACGATAGGCAGGATGGTGACCAGACCCATGGTGGCACCAGTGCCAAGTCGGGCTGGTTTGATAATACTAAATAGCTCCTGCAATCTGCCATCCAGACGCGGGGCAGCGGATTTTTGCTTGCTGGAGAAAAGTTCCGTGGGTTTTTTTTTGGGGGTATATGGCTGGACGTTGCCGGCTGACTCCTTAAAAACATCGATACGCAGGATGGTTCCCTGACCCAAGGTGGCATCACTGCCAAGTCGGGCTGTTTTCGTAGTACCAAGTGCGTCCTGCAATTTGCCATCCAGAAGAGGGGCAGTTGAGTTTTGTTTACCAGAGAAAAGGGCCGTGGTTTGTGTTTGGGGGCATATGGCTGAGAGTGGCCGGCTGGCGCCTGAAAATCCACGATAGGCAGGATGGTTCCCAGAGCCAAGGTGGCACCAGTGCCATGTTGGCCTGGTTTGATAGTACCATGTGGCTCCTGCAATCTGCCATCCAGAAGAGGGGCAGTTGAGTTTTGTTTTCCAGAGAAAAGGGCCGTGGTTTGTGTTTGGGGCCTATGGCTGAGAGTGACGGGCTGGCTCCTGAAAAGCTACGATAGGCAGGATGGTGACCAGACCCATGGTGGCACCAGTGCCAAGTCGGGCTGGTTTGATAATACTAAATAGCTCCTGCAATCTGCCATCCAGACACGGGGCAGCGGATTTTTGCTTGCTGGAGAAAAGTTCCGTGGGTTTTTTTTGGGGGTATATGGCTGGACGTTGCCGGCTGACTCCTTAAAAACATCGATACGCAGGATGGTTCCCTGACCCAAGGTGGCATCACTGCCAAGTCGGGCTGTTTTCGTAGTACCAAGTGCGTCCTGCAATTTGCCATCCAGAAGAGGGGCAGTTGAGTTTTGTTTACCAGAGAAAAGGGCCGTGGTTTGTGTTTGGGGGCATATGGCTGAGAGTGGCCGGCTGGCGCCTGAAAATCCACGATAGGCAGGATGGTTCCCAGAGCCAAGGTGGCACCAGTGCCATGTTGGCCTGGTTTGATAGTACCATGTGGCTCCTGCAATCTGCCATCCAGAAGCGGGGCAGCTTACTTTTGTTTGCCAGGGAAACGGGCCGAGGTATTTGTCTGGGGGCCTAAGGCTGGGAGTGACCAGCTGGCTCCTGAAAAGCTACGATAGGCAGGATGGTGACCAGACCCATGGTGGCACCAGTGCCAAGTTGGGCTGGTTTGATAGTACCAAGTGGCTCCTGCAATCTGCCATCAAAAAGTTGGCAGGCGAGTTTTGTTTTCCAGGGTAACGCGCCGTTGTTTTTGTTTAGAGGCCTGTGGCTGGGAGTGTCCGCCTGTCCTCTTAGAATCTACGTTACGCAGCATGGTTCCCAGAGCCAAGGTGGCACCAGTGCCAAGTTGGGCTGGTTTGATAGTAGCAAGTGGTTCCTGCAATCTGCCATCCAGAAGAGGGGCAGCTTACTTTTGTTTGCCAGGGAAACGGGCCGAGGTATTTCTCTGGGGGCCTATGGCACGGAGTGACCGGCCGGCTCCTGAAAAGCTAAGATAGGCAGGATGTTTACCAGACCCATGATGGCACCAGTGCCAAGTTGGGCTAATTTGATACTACCAAGTGGCTCCTGCAATCTGCCATCCAGAAGCGGGGCAGCTTACTTTTGTTTGCCAGGGAAACGGGCCGAGGTTTTTCTCTGGGGGTTTATGGCTGGGAGTGACCGGCTGGCTCCTGAAAAGCTACGATAGGCAGGATGGTGACCAGACCCATGGTGGCACCAGTGCCAAGTTGGGCTGGTTTGATAGTACCAAGTGGCTCCTGCAATCTGCCATCAAAAAGTTGGCAGGCGAGTTTTGTTTTCCAGGGAAAAGCGCCGTTGTTTGTTTTTGGGCGCCTGTGGCACAGAGTGGCCGGGTGGCTGCTTAGAATCCACGATACGCAGGATGGTTCCCAGACCCAAGGTGGCACCAGTGCCAAGTCGGTCTGGTTTGTTAGTACCAAGTGCGTCCTGCAATCTGCCATCCAGAAGCGGGGCAGCTGAATTTTGTTTGCCAGAGAAAAAGGCTGTTGTTTGTGTTTCGGGGCCTGTGGCTGGCAGTGGACGGCTGGCTCCTGAAAATCCATGATACGCAGCATGGTTCCCAGACCCAAGGTGGCACCAGTGCCAAGTAGGGCTGGTTTCATAGTACCCAGTGGCTCCTGCAATCTGCCATCCAGAAGAGGGACAGTTGAGTTTTGTTTTCCAGAGAAAAGGGCCGTGGTTTGTGTTTGGGGCCTATGGCTGAGAGTGACCGGCTGGCTCCTGAAAAGCTACGATAGGCAGGATGGTGACCAGACCCATGGTGGCACCAGTGCCAAGTCGGGCTGGTTTGATAATACTAAATAGCTCCTGCAATCTGCCATCCAGACGCGGGGCAGCGGATTTTTGCTTGCTGGAGAAAAGTTCCGTGGGTTTTTTTTGGGGGTATATGGCTGGACGTTGCCGGCTGACTCCTTAAAAACATCGATACGCAGGATGGTTCCCTGACCCAAGGTGGCATCACTGCCAAGACGGGCTGTTTTCGTAGTACCAAGTGCGTCCTGCAATTTGCCATCCAGAAGAGGGGCAGTTGAGTTTTGTTTACCAGAGAAAAGGGCCGTGGTTTGTGTTTGGGGGCATATGGCTGAGAGTGGCCGGCTGGCGCCTGAAAATCCACGATAGGCAGGATGGTTCCCAGAGCCAAGGTGGCACCAGTGCCATGTTGGCCTGGTTTGATAGTACCATGTGGCTCCTGCAATCTGCCATCCAGAAGCGGGGCAGCTTACTTTTGTTTGCCAGGGAAACGGGCCGAGGTATTTGTCTGGGGGCCTATGGCTGGGAGTGACCGGCTGGCTCCTGAAAAGCTACGATAGGCAGGATGGTGACCAGACCCATGGTGGCACCAGTGCCAAGTTGGGCTGGTTTGATAGTACCAAGTGGCTCCTGCAATCTGCCATCAAAAAGTTGGCAGGCGAGTTTTGTTTTCCAGGGTAACGCGCCGTTGTTTTTGTTTAGAGGCCTGTGGCTGGGAGTGTCCGCCTGTCCTCTTAGAATCTACGTTACGCAGCATGGTTCCCAGAGCCAAGGTGGCACCAGTGCCAAGTTGGGCTGGTTTGATAGTAGCACGTGGTTCCTACAATCTGCCATCCAGAAGAGGGGCAGCTTACTTTTGTTTGCCAGGGAAACAGGCCGAGGTTTTTCTCTGGGGGCCTATGGCAGGGAGTGACCGGCCGGCTCCTGAAAAGCTAAGATAGGCAGGATGCTTACCAGACCCATGATGGCACCAGTGCCAAGTTGGGCTGGTTTGATACTACCAAGTGCGTCCTGCAATCTGCCATCCAGAAGCGGGGCAGCTTACTTTTGTTTTCCATGGAAACGGGCCGAGGTTTGTGTCTGGGCGTTTATGGCTGGGAGTGACCGGCTGGCTCCTGAAAAGCTACGATAGGCAGGATGGTGACCAGACCCATGGTGGCACCAGTGCCAAGTTGGGCTGGTTTGATAGTACCAAGTGGCTCCTGCAATCTGCCATCAAAATGTTGGCAGGCGAGTTTTGTTTTCCAGGGAAAAGCGCCGTTCTTTCTGTTTGGGGGCCTGTGGCTGGGAGTGGCCGGGTGGCTGCTTAGAATCCACGATACGCAGGATGGTTCCCAGACCCAAGGTGGCACCAGTGTTAAGTCGGGCTGTTTTGACACTACCAAGTGGCTCCTGCAATCTGCCATCCAGAATCGGGGTAGCTTAATTTTGTTTGCCAGGGAAACGGTCCGAGGTTTGTGTCTGGGGGCCTATGGCTGGGAGTGACCGGCTGGCTCCTGAAATGCTACAATAGGCAGGATGGTTCCCAGACCCATAGTGGCACCAGTGCCAAGTTGGGATGATTTGATAGTACCAAGTGGCTCCTGCAATCTGCCATCAAAAAGCTGGCAGGCGAGTTTTGTTTTCCAGGGAAAAGCGCCGTTGTTTGTATTTGGGGGCCTGTGGCTGGGAGTGGCCGCCTGGCGCCTTAGAATCTACGTTACGCAGCATGGTTCCCAGACCCAAAGTGGCACCAGTGTCAAGTTGGGCTGGTTTGATAGTACCAAGTGGCTCCTGCAATCTGCCATCCAGAAGCGGGGTAGCTTACTTTTGTTTGCCAGGGAAACGGGCAGGCTTTCTGTCTGGGGGCCTATGGTTGGGAGTAACCGCCTGGCTCCTGAAAAGCTACGATAGGCAGGATGGTTCCCAGATCCAAGATGGCACCAGTGCCAAGTCGGGGTGGTTTGATGGTGCAAAGTGGCTCCTGCAATCTGCCATCCTGACGCGGGGCAGCGGATTTTTGTTTCCAAGAGAAATGGTCCGTGGTTTGTTTTTGGGTCTATATGGCTGGGCGTGGCCTGCTGGCTCCTTAAAAAGCTACGATAGGCGGGATGGTTCCCTGAACCAAGGTGGCACCAGTGCCAAGTCGGGCGGTTTTCGTAGTACAAAGTGCGTCCTAAAATTTGCCATCCAGAAGAGGGGCAGTTGACTTTTGTTTACCAGAGAAAAGGGCCGTGGTTTGTTTTTGGGGGCATATGGCTGATAGTGGCCGTCTGGCCCCTGAAAATCCACGATAGGCAGGATGGTTCCCAGACCAGAGGTGGCACCAGTGCCAAGTCGGGCTGGTTTGATAGTACTAAATAGCACCTGCAATCTGCCATGCAGAAGCGGGGCAGCTTACTTTTGTTTGCCAGGGAAACGGGCCGAGGTTTGTGTCTGGGGGCCTATGGCTGGGAGTGACCGCCTGGCTCCTGAAAAGCTACGATAGGCAGGATGGTGACCAGACCCATGGTGGCACCAGTGCCAAGTTGGGCTGGTTTGATAGTACCAAGTGGCTCCTGCAATCTGCCATCAAAAAGTTGTCAGGCGAGTTTTGTTTTCCAGGGAAAAGCGCCGTTGTTTGTGTTTGGGGGACTGTGGGTGGGAGTGGCCGGCTGGCTCCTTAGAACACACGATACGCAGGATGGTTCCCAGACCCAAGGTGGCACCAGTGCCACGTCGGGCTGGTTTGATGGTGAAAAGTGGCTCCTGCAATCTGCCATCCTGAAGCGGGGTAGCTTACATTTGTGTGCCAGGGAAACGGGCCGAGGTTTATGACTGGGGGCCTAGGGCTAGGAGTGACCGGCTGGCTCCTGAAAAGCAACAATAGGCAGGATGGTTCCCAGACCCAAGGTGGCACCAGTGCCAAGTTGGGCTGGTTTGATGGTACCAACTGGCTCCTGCAATCTGCCATCTAAAAGTTGGCAGGCGAGTTTTGTTTTCCAGGGAAAAGCGCCGTTGATTTTGTTTGGAGGCCTGTGGCTGGCAGTGGCTGCCTGTCGTCTTAGAATCCGGGTTACGCAGCATGGTTCCCAGAGCCAAGGTGGCACCAGTGTCAAGTTGGGCTGGTTTGATAGTACCAAGTGGCTCCTGCAATCTGCCATCCAGAAGCGGGGCAGCTTACTTTTGTTTGCCAGGGAAACGGGCCGAAGTATTTGTCTGGGGACCTATGGCTGGGTGTGACCGGCTGGCTCCTGAAAAGCTACGATAGGCAGGATGGTGACCAGACCCATGGTGGCACCAGTGCCAAGTTGGGCTGGTTTGATAGTACCAAGTGGCTCCTGCAATCTGCCATCAAAAAGTTGGCAGGCCAGTTTTGTTTTCCAGGGAAAAGCGCCGTTGTTTGTGTTTGGGGGACTGTGGCTGGGAGTGGCCGGCTGGCTCCTTAGAACACACGATACGCAGGATGGTTCCCAGACCAGAGGTGGCACCAGTGCCAAGTCGGGCTGGTTTGATAGCACCAAGTGGCTCCTGCAATCTGCCATCCAGAAGCGGGGCAGCTGAATTTTGTTTGCCAGAGAAAAAGGCTGTTGTTTTTGTTTCGGGGCCTGTGGCTGGGAGGGGCCGGCTGGCTCCTGAAAATCCATGATACGCAGCATGGTTCCCAGACCCAAGGTGGCACCAGTGCCAAGTAGGGCTGGTTTCATAGTACCCAGTGTCTCCTGCAATCTGCCATCCAGAAGAGGGGCAGTTGAGTTTTGTTTTCCAGAGAAAAGGGCCGTGGTTTGTGTTTGGGGCCTATGGCTGAGAGTGACGGGCTGGCTCCTGAAAAGCTACGATAGGCAGGATGGTGACCAGACCCATGGTGGCACCAGTGCCAAGTCGGGCTGGTTTGATAATACTAAATAGCTCCTGCAATCTGCCATCCAGACGCGGGGCAGCGGATTTTTGCTTGCTGGAGAAAAGTTCCGTGGGTTTTTTTTGGGGGTATATGGCTGGACGTTGCCGGCTGACTCCTTAAAAACATCGATACGCAGGATGGTTCCCTGACCCAAGGTGGCATCACTGCCAAGTCGGGCTGTTTTCGTAGTACCAAGTGCGTCCTGCAATTTGCCATCCAGAAGAGGGGCAGTTGAGTTTTGTTTACCAGAGAAAAGGGCCGTGGTTTGTGTTTGGGGGCATATGGCTGAGAGTGGCCGGCTGGCGCCTGAAAATCCACGATAGGCAGGATGGTTCCCAGAGCCAAGGTGGCACCAGTGCCATGTTGGCCTGGTTTGATAGTACCATGTGGCTCCTGCAATCTGCCATCCAGAAGCGGGGCAGCTTACTTTTGTTTGCCAGGGAAACGGGCCGAGGTATTTGTCTGGGGGCCTAAGGCTGGGAGTGACCAGCTGGCTCCTGAAAAGCTACGATAGGCAGGATGGTGACCAGACCCATGGTGGCACCAGTGCCAAGTTGGGCTGGTTTGATAGTACCAAGTGGCTCCTGCAATCTGCCATCAAAAAGTTGGCAGGCGAGTTTTGTTTTCCAGGGTAACGCGCCGTTGTTTTTGTTTAGAGGCCTGTGGCTGGGAGTGTCCGCCTGTCCTCTTAGAATCTACGTTACGCAGCATGGTTCCCAGAGCCAAGGTGGCACCAGTGCCAAGTTGGGCTGGTTTGATAGTAGCAAGTGGTTCCTGCAATCTGCCATCCAGAAGAGGGGCAGCTTACTTTTGTTTGCCAGGGAAACGGGCCGAGGTATTTCTCTGGGGGCCTATGGCACGGAGTGACCGGCCGGCTCCTGAGAAGCTAAGATAGGCAGGATGTTTACCAGACCCATGATGGCACCAGTGCCAAGTTGGGCTAATTTGATACTACCAAGTGGCTCCTGCAATCTGCCATCCAGAAGCGGGGCAGCTTACTTTTGTTTGCCAGGGAAACGGGCCGAGGTTTTTCTCTGGGGGTTTATGGCTGGGAGTGACCGGCTGGCTCCTGAAAAGCTACGATAGGCAGGATGGTGACCAGACCCATGGTGGCACCAGTGCCAAGTTGGGCTGGTTTGATAGTACCAAGTGGCTCCTGCAATCTGCCATCAAAAAGTTGGCAGGCGAGTTTTGTTTTCCAGGGAAAAGCGCCGTTGTTGGTTTTTGGGCGCCTGTGGCACGGAGTGGCCGGGTGGCTGCTTAGAATCCACGATACGCAGGATGGTTCCCAGACCCAAGGTGGCACCAGTGCCAAGTCGGGCTGGTTTGATGGTGCAAAGTGGCTCCTGCAATCTGCCATCCAGAAGTGCGGTAGCTTACTTTTGTGTGCCAGGGAAACGGGCCGATGTTTGTGTCTGGGGGCCTATGGCTGGGAGTGACCGGCTGGCTCCTGAAAAGCTACGATAGGCAGGATGGTGACCAGACCCATGGTGGCACCAGTGCCAAGGTGGGCTGGTTTGATAGTACCAAGTGGCTCCTGCAATCTGCCATCAAAAAGTTGGCAGGCGAGTTTTGTTTTCCAGGGAAAAGCGCCGTTGTGTGTGTTTTGGGGCCTGTGGCTGAGAGTGGCCAGCTGGCTCCTTAGAATCCACGATACGCAGGATGGTTCCCAGACCCAAGGTGGCACCAGTGCCAAGTCGGGCTGGTTTGTTAGTACCAAGTGGTTCCTGCAATCTGCCATCCAGAAGCGGGGCAGCTGAATTTTGTTTGCCAGAGAAAAAGGCTGTTGTTTGTGTTTCGGGGCCTGTGGCTGGCAGTGGACGGCTGGCTCCTGAAAATCCATGATACGCAGCATGGTTCCCAGACCCAAGGTGGCAACAGTGCCAAGTAGGGCTAGTTTCATAGTACCCAGTGGCTCCTGCAATCTGCCATCCAGAAGAGGGGCAGGTGAGTTTTGTTTTCCAGAGAAAAGGGCCGTGGTTTGTGTTTGGGGCCTATGGCTGAGAGTGACCGGCTGGCCCCTGAAAATCCACGATAGGAAGGATGGTTCCCAGATCCAAGGTGGCACCAGTGCCATGTTGTGCTGGTGTGATAGTCCCAAGTGGCTCCTGCAATCTGCCATCCAGAAGTGGGGCAGCTGAATTTTGTTTGCCAGAGAAAAAGGCTGTGGTTTTTGTTTGGGGGCCTATGGCTGGGTGTGGCCGGCTGGCTCCTGAAAATCCATGATACGCAGCATGGTTCCCAGACCCAAGGTGGCACCAGTGCCAAGTGGGGCTGGTTTCACAGTGTCAAGTGCCTCCTGCAATCTCCCATCCAGAAGCGGGGCAGCTGAGTTTTGTTTGCCTGTGAAACGGGCCGTTGTTTTTGATTGGGGTCTGTGGCCGAGAGTGTTCAGCTGGCTCCTGACAATCCACAATACGCAGGATGGTTCCCAGACCCAAGGTGGCACCAGTGCCAAGTCGTGCTGGTTTGATAGTACCAAGTGGCTCCTGCAATCTGCCATCCAGAAGCGGTGCAGCTGAGTTTTGTTTGCCAGAGGAAAGGGCCGTGGGCTGTGTTTGGGGGCATATGGCTGGGAGTGGCCGGCTGTCTCATTAAAAAGATCGATACGCACGATGGTTCCCAGACCCAAGGTGGCACCAGTGCCAAGTCGGGCTTTTTTTATAGTACCAAGTGCGTCCTGCAATTTGCCATCCAGAAGAGGGGCAGTTGAGTTTTGTTTGCCAGAGAAAAGCGCCGTTGTTTGTGTTTGGGGGCTTGTGGCTGGGAGTGGCCGACTGGCGCCTTAGAATCTGCGATACGCAGCATGGTTCCCAGACCAGAGGTGGCACCAGTTCCAAGTTGGGCTGGTTTGATAGTACCAAGTGGCTCCTGCAATCTGCCATCCAGAAGCGGGGCAGCTTACTTTTGTTTGCCAGGGAAACGGGCCGAGGTTTGTGACTGGGGGCCTATGGCTGGGAGTGACCGGCTGGCTCCTGGAAAGCTACAATAGGCAGGATGGTGACCAGACCCATGGTGGCACCAGTGCCAAGTTGGGCTGGTTTGATAGTACCAAGTTGCTCCTGCAATCTGCCATCAAAAAGTTGGCAGGCGAGTTTTGTTTTCCAGGGAAAAGCGCCGTTGTTTGTGTTTGGGGGCCTGTGGCTGGGAGTGGCCGGCTGGCTCCTTAGAATCCACGATACGCAGGATGGTTCCCAGACCCAAGGTGGCACCAGTGCCAAGTCGGGCTGGTTTGATACTACCAAGTGGTTCCTGCAATCTGCCATCCAGAAGCAGGGCAGCTTACTTTTGTTTGCCAGGGAAACGGGCCGTGGGTTTTGTTTGGGGGCATATAGCTGAGAGTGGCCGGCTGGCCCCTGAAAATCCACGCTAGGCAGCATGGTTCCCAGATGCAAGGTGGCACCAGTGCCAAGTCGGGCTGGTTTGATGGTGCAAAGTGGCTCCTGCAATCTGCCATCCAGAAGCGGGGCAGCTGATTTTTGTTTGCCAGAGAAAAATTCCGTGGATTGTTTTTGGGGGCATATTGCTGGGAGTGGCCGGCTGGCTCCTTAAAATGCTCGATACGCATGATGGTTCCCAGGCCCAAGGTGTCACCACTACCAAGTCGGCCTGCGGTGTTAGTATCAAGTTCATCCTGCAATTTGCCATCCAGAAGAGGGGCAGTTGAGTTTTGTTTGCCAGAGAAACGGGCCGAGGTTTCTGTTTGGGGGCATATGGCTGAGAGTGGCCGGATGGCCCCTGAAAATCCGCGATACACAACATGGTTCCCAGATCCAAGGTGGCACCAGTGCCAAGTTGGGCTGGTTTGATAGTCCCAAGTGTCTCCTGCAATCTGCCATCCAGAAGCGGGGCAGCTTACTTTTGTTTGCCAGAGAAATAGGCCTAGGTTTTTGTTTGGGGGCCTGTGGCTAGGAGTGGCCGGCTGGCTCCTAAGAATCCACGATACGCAGGATGTTTACCAGACCCATGGTGGCACCAGTGCCAAGTTGGGCTGGTTTGATAGTACCAAGTGGCTCCTGCAAACTCCATCAAAAAGTTGGCAGGCGTGTTTTGTTTTCCAGGGAACAGCGCCGTTGATTTTGTGTGGGGGCCTGTGGCTGGGAGTGGCCGGCTGGCTCCTTAGAATCCACGATACGCAGGATGGTTCCCAGACCCAAGGTGACACCAGTGCCAAGTCGGGCTGGTTTGATTACACCAAGTGGCTCCTGCAATCTGCCATCCAGAAGTGAGGCAGCTAAGTTTTGTTTGCGAGAAAAAAGGGCCGTGGTTTTTGTTGGGGGCCTGTGGCTGGGAGTAGCCGGCTGGCTCCTTAAAATCCACGATAGGCAGGATGGTTCCCAGACCCAAGGTGGTACCAGTGCCAAGTCGGGCTGGTTTGATAGTACCAAGTGGCTCCTGCAATCTGCCATCCAGAAGCGGGGCAGCTTACTTTTGTTTGCCAGGGAAACGGGCCGAGCTTTGTGTCTCGGGGCCTATGGCAGGGAGTGACCGGCTGGCTCCTGAAAAGCTACGATAGGCAGGATGGTGACCAGACCCATGGTGGCACCAGTGGCAAGTTGGGCTGGTTTGATAGTACCAAGTGGCTCCTGCAATCTGCCATCAAAAAGTTGGCAGGCGAGTTTTGTTTTCCAGGGAAAAGCGCCGTTGTGTGTGTTTTGGCGCCTGTGGCTGGGAGTGGCCAGCTGGCTCCTTAGAATCCACGATACGCAGGATGGTTCCCAGACCCAAGGTGGCACCAGTGCCAAGTCGGGCTGGTTTGTTAGTACCAAGTGGTTCCTGCAATCTCCCATCCAGAAGCGGGGCAGCTGAATTTTGTTTGCCAGAGAAAAAGGCTGTTTGTGTTTCGGGGCCTGTGGCTGGGAGTGGCCGGCTGGCTCCTAAAAATCCATGATACGCAGCATGGTTCCCAGACCCAAGGTGGCACCAGTGCCAAGTAGGGCTGGTTTCATAGTACCCAGTGGCTCCTGCAATCTGCCATCCAGAAGAGGGGCAGTTGAGTTTTGTTTTCCAGAGAAAAGGGCCGTGGTTTGTGTTTGGGGCCTATGGCTGAGAGTGACCGGCTGGCCCCTGAAAATCCACGATAGGAAGGATGGTTCCCAGATCCAAGGTGGCACCAGTGCCATGTTGTGCTGGTGTGATAGTCCCAAGTGGCTCCTACAATCTGCCATCCAGAAGTGGGGCAGCTGTATTTTGTTTGCCAGAGAAAAAGGCTGTGGTTTTTGTTTGGGGGCCTATGGCTGGGAGTGGCCGGCTGGCTCCAGAAAATCCACGATAGGAAGGATGGTTCCCAGACCCAAGGTGGCACCAGTGCCAAGTGGGGCTGGTTTCACAGTGTCAAGTGCCTCCTGCAATCTCCCATCCAGAAGCGGGGCAGCTGAGTTTTGTTTGCCTGTGAAACGGGCCGTTGTTTTTGATTGGGGTCTGTGGCCGAGAGTGTTCAGCTGGCTCCTGACAATCCACAATACGCAGGATGGTTCCCAGACCCAAGGTGGCACCAGTGCCAAGTCGTGCTGGTTTGATAGTACCAAGTGGCTCCTGCAATCTGCCATCCAGAAGAGGGGCAGTTGAGTTTTGTTTGCCACAGAAAAGCGCCGTTGTTTGTGTTTGGGGGCTTGTGGCTGGGAGTGGCCGACTGGCGCCTTAGAATCTGCGATACGCAGCATGGTTCCCAGACCCAAGGTGGCACCAGTGCCAAGTCGGGCTGGTTTGATAGTACCAAGTGGCTCCTGCAATCTGCCATCCAGAAGCGGGGCAGCTTACTTTTGTTTGCCAGGGAAACGGGCCGAGGTTTGTGACTGGGGGCCTATGGCTGGGAGTGACCGGCTGGCTCCTGGAAAGCTACAATAGGCAGGATGGTTACCAGACCCATGGTGGCACCAGTGCCAAGTTGGGCTGGTTTGATAGTACCAAGTTGCTCCTGCAATCTGCCATCAAAAAGTTGGCAGGCGAGTTTTGTTTTCCAGGGAAAAGCGCCGTTGTTTGTATTTGGGGGCCTGTGGCTGGGAGTGGCCGGCTGGCTCCTTAGAATCCACGATACGCAGGATGGTTCCCAGACCCAAGGTGGCACCAGTGCCAAGTCGGGCTGGTTTGATACTACCAAGTGGTTCCTGCAATCTACCATCCAGAAGCGGGGCAGCTTAATTTTGTTTGCCAGGGAAACGGGCCGTGGGTTTTGTTTGGGGGCATATAGCTGAGAGTGGCCGGCTGGCCCCTGAAAATCCACGCTAGGCAGCATGGTTCCAGGATGCAAGTTGGCACCAGTGCCAAGTCAGGCTGGTTTGATGGTGCAAAGTGGCTCCTGCAATCTGCCATCCAGAAGCGGGTCAGCTGATTTTTGTTTGCCAGAGAAAAATTCCGTGGATTGTTTTTGGGGGCATATTGCTGGGAGTGGCCGGCTGGCTCCTTAAAATGCTCGATACGCATGATGGTTCCCAGGCCCAAGGTGTCACCACTACCAAGTCGGCCTGCGGTTTTAGTATCAAGTTCATCCTGCAATTTGCCATCCAGAAGAGGGGCAGTTGAGTTTTGTTTGCCAGAGAAACGGGCCGAGGTTTCTATTTGGGGGCATATGGCTGAGAGTGGCCGGCTGGCCCCTGAAAATCCACGATACACAGCATGGTTCCCAGATCCAAGGTGGCACCAGTGCCAAGTTGGGCTGGTTTGATAGTCCCAAGTGTCTCCTGCAATCTGCCATCCAGAAGCGGGGCAGCTTACTTTTGTTTGCCAGAGAAATAGGCCTAGGTTTTTGTTTGGGGGCCTGTGGCTAGGAGTGGCCGGCTGGCTCCTAAGAATCCACGATACGCAGGATGTTTACCAGACCCATGGTGGCACCAGTGCCAAGTTGGGCTGGTTTGATAGTACCAAGTGGCTCCTGCAAACTCCATCAAAAAGTTGGCAGGCGTGTTTTGTTTTCCAGGGAACAGCGCCGTCGATTTTGTTTGGGGGCCTGTGGCTGGGAGTGGCCGGCTGGCTCCTTAGAATCCACGATACGCAGGATGGTTCCCAGACCCAAGGTGGCACCAGTGCCAAGTCGGGCTGGTTTGATTACACCAAGTGGCTCCTGCAATCTGCCATCCAGAAGTGAGGCAGCTAAGTTTTGTTTGCGAGAAAAAAGGGCCGTGGTTTTTGTTGGGGGCCTGTGGCTGGGAGTAGCCGGCTGGCTCCTTAAAATCCACGATAGGCAGGATGGTTCCCAGACCCAAGGTGGCACCAGTGCCAAGTCGGGCTGGTTTGATAGTACCAAGTGGCTCCTGCAATCTGCCATCCAGAAGCGGGGCAGCTGAGTTTTGGTTGCCAGAGAAAAAGGCTGTGGTTTTTGTTTGGGGGCCTGTGGCTGGCAGTGGCCGGCTGGCTCCTGAAAATCCACGATACGCAGCATGGTTCCCAGACCCAAGGTGGCACCAGTACAAAGTGGGGCTCGTTTGACAGTGTCAAGTGCCTCCTGCAATCTCCCATCCAGAAGCGGGGCAGCTGAGTTTTTTTTGCCAGGGAAACGGACCTTTGTTTTTGATTGGGGTCTGTGGCCGAGAGTGGTCGGCTGTCTCCTGACAATCCACAATACGCAGGATGGTTCCCAGACCAAAGGTGGCACCAGTGCCAAGTCGGGCTGGTTTGATAGTACCCAGTGGCTCCTGCAATTTGCCATCCAGAAGCGGGGCAGCTAAATTTTGTTTGCTAGAGATAAGGGCTGTGGTTTGTGTTTGGGGGCCTATGGCCGAGAGTGGTAGGCTGGCCCCTGAAAATCAACGATAGGCAGGATGGTTCCCAGATCCAAGGTGGCACCAGTGCCAAGTAAGGCTGGTTGTATGGTTCAAAGTGACTCCTGCAATCTGCCATCCAGAAGCGGGACAGCTGAGTTTTTTTTGCCAGAGAAAAGGCCCGTGGTTTCTTTTTGGGGCATACGGCTGGGAATTGCCGGCTGGCTCCTTAAAATGCTCGATACGCAGGATGGTTCCCAGAGCCAAGGTGGCACCACTGCCAAGTCGGGCTCTTTTTGTAGTACCAAGTGCGTCCTGCAATTTGCCATCCAGAAGAGGGGCAGTTGAGTTTTGTTTGCCAGAGAAAAGGGCCGAGGTTTGTGTTTGGGAGCATATGGCTGGGAATGACCGGCTGGCCCCTGAAAATCCACGATACGCCGGATGGTTCCCAGATCCAAGGTGGTACCATTACCAAGTCGGGCTGGTTTGATAGTCCCAAGTGGCTCCTGCAAACTGCCATCCAGAAGCGGGGCAGCTGAGTATTGTTTGCCAGGGAAATGGGCCGTTGTTTGTGTTTGGGGGCCTGTGGCTGGGAGTGTTCGGCTGGTTCCTGAATATGTACGATACGCAGGATTGTTCCCAGATCCAAGGTGGCAGCAGTGCCATGTTGTGCTGGTGTGATAGTCCCAAGTGGCTCCTGCAATCTGCCATCCAGAAGTGGGGCAGCTGAGTTTTGTTTGCCAGAGAAAAGGTCCGTGGTTTGTGTTTGGGGGCATATGGCTGAGAGTGGCCGGCTGGCCCCTGAAAATCCACGATACACAGGATGGTTCCCAGATCCAAGGTGGCACCTGTGCCAAGTCGGGCTGATTTGATAGTACTAAGTAGCTCCTGCAATCTGCCATCCAGAAGCGGGGCAGCTTACTTTTGTTTGCCAGGGAAACGGGCCGAGGTTTCTGTTTGGGGGCCTATGGCTGGGAGTGACCGGCTGGCTCCTGAAAAGCTACAATAGGCAGGATGGTTCCCAGAGCCAAGGTGGCACCAGTGCCAAGTTGGGCTGGTTTGATAGTACCAAGTGGCTCCTGCAATCTGCCATCCAGAAGCAGGGCAGCTGAGTTTTGTTTGCCAGAGAAAAGGGCTTGGTTTGTGTTTGGGGGCATATGTCTGGGTGTGGCCAGCTGGCTCCTTAAAATGCACGATATGCAACATGGCTCCCAGACCCATAGTGGCACCAGTGCCAAGTCGGGCTGGTTTGATAGTACCAAGTGGCTCCTGCAATCTTCCATGATCACGTGGAGAAATACTTTCTGGTTTCAGCCATATGCTCTTTCTTCTCTCCCTCAACTTCTCTATCACCTCTCATCTGGTTCACATGCGCTGTCTTCAAGGTCCACAGGCTACTTTTCACAGAATCTTCTGGCCTGATGAAGTAAGAATGATGAATAGAACAGAGCTGGGATCTATTTTCCAGTTTGGATAAAATGCATTCTGCACACAAATCCAAGGAGAACGTGCTGCCCCAATGCCCAGAAAATCTTTCACTCCTGCTAGTGTTCTACGTCAACCGCAACTTAGTCTGAAAGAAAAGCTTTTTCTCTGAGAGCATCTGAGAGGTTTGCATGAAGCACTGATATCTGACATATGCAATTTTGAATAGGAGAGGAAAAAGAAAATGGCAAGGAGTTTTTAATTTTAGTGGTTTCAATTTTAATTTCCGTGCACTTTTTCAAAACTTGTCAGCTCAAATGCCCATCAACATCTTTTAGTCATCTGTAAGTCAGTATTCATATAAAATGTGCTTCAAATCCAAAGAATTTCAAATTTGCACTCCAAGCTTCTATGCCTAGATTTATGATTTCCTACACATATTAGATGAAAGGAAGGCCTTTTTTACTGTGGGAGTGCTGGAACACTGGAACAGGTTGCCCAGAGAAGTTGTGGGTGTCCCATCCCTGAAAGTATTCAAGGTCACCTTGGACGGGGCTTGGAGCAGCAACAAAGGAGAAGCTTGATGGTAGAGAAACAAAGTTGGACTATAGAAGAAACTCGGATTGAAGTATAGGATCAAGTTTTCTCTCAGCTCTTGGGGTAAATTCAAAGTTGTACAAAATGACATTTATCTGTGCTATTCACTACTGTAACAGAAAGTTTCATGAAAACTGTACAGAAGATAGTAAATTTTAAAAGAGATAAGAATTACAGCATAAAATCCATGGGATAGGTTACAACATGAGACACTCTCTAAGAGAAAATCTCTGTGTTTCAGCACTTCATCGGGGTAAGATTTCATGAAGTGCCAAAGAAGGCGGCAAAATATCATTCGGGACATTATTTACTGGAATTCAGCCTGGCCATTAGTAGGAACTGCCTTTGAACATATCATGTAGATATACCACACACGCTTTCCCTTCACTGAAAAATTACTGTTTACAACAAATAAGCAATTGACGATCAAAATTGATTGAAAGCATCTTAAACATGTCAAGTATTTCATTGTAGATGATCTGTGATCCAAATGCTTCTTCCACCTTCGAGAGGGACAGAAGAATTCTTCCATATCATGATGGTTTAAAATTGTATCAACCAATGTTTTCTGCTGAAAAGATATCATCTATTTTTTTCTATTTTTGGAAGAAAATATTCCTAGACATACAACAGGTGAGAACTAAGTAATTTTAAAGAAACAAATGAAATGAAAATATTCTGTAAATAGAATGAAATGAAAAGCTGTGTTTTAAATAGGAGCTAAATATTAAACAGAATTTTTGTACCAGGCATTTGAATTACTGCACCAGCTCTTTTGCCCATCAAGAGAGGCATTTAGCATTTCAGTCTTTTCCAAGGTGTTCATGATCTGCTATGCTGATCTCTGTGTGTGCCTAGGTGTGTGTGGAGGGGGGGGCATATGAAGGGGAGTGTGTATGTTTGCTTTACAATTGTTGTGGCAGATTCATGCCTCAGCTCCACATTTTGTTTTAAAAAGGTCACACCGAGTGGATATGAAGTTTACTATCAACAAGAGATCGATTCCCAAATCATCCATTTGACTCTCCCTTATAAATCATGTGCTTTGTTGCATATTTTATCAAATATACTTTCAAGCCAGATGGAGGAAGGAGGATGTGGGAATCCCTCCACCATCTTGCAACTTTTATGTAAGTAGGTTTTCAAGAAAATCATCATTTCTCTTTTAAATATGTCTGGAACAGGCATGATGGTAGTGTCAACCTGTTGGAGTTTTTGTTGCTGGAAGAAGTTGTACAAAAGGATTGGTTTTTACATTGACCAGTTACTGAATCAAGCGCAGGAATACATTGGAAATTTAGCTGGGGGTTCCTTTTCCCAGCAGACTACTTCTAGAACGAGCTTGTACACTGAAGCTGACTCTTTTGCTCTCTTTTTGTTTCTTTCCTATTTTCTTGGCTTCTTTGCCACTATCTAGACAATTTTGGAACTTTGTTCCCAACTAAAATGGTTTCAATAGTCTGATTGTGATCATACATTTTTACAAGGAATTTTTAAAATCTTTCCTCGAGTCCAGAAAGTCAAGGACTTAGATCTTTTTCTTCCCTTATCAATATTGCCATGAAATTGATAAATAAAGACCAACTCTTTATTTTTGTTTTTAACCCACGTAGATAATTCCCATCCATTAATCCATTTTGTGGACCAATAGCTGCCATTCTGATGGAAGCTGTCACTTCTTAACAATAGGCATTCTGTGACTATGTTGACTGCACTTTGGGTGAAGATCCTAACTGGTCTTAGATATACATAGGGAGAAATTTGCTCAGCCAGTGTCAGTCTTAAGCATGCGTATCAGAAGATCTTTCTAGAGCTGGGAATTTTCCCATGAAAGGGATTCAGTTAGGGAAGAGACACTTGTGCCAGAGTTTTACATTCTTCTTGAACACTGCTTAAGGAACTTAGATGCCATGTCCATTTGGATCTCTGTCTGCACAGAACTTTGTCATGCCAGCGCTTTGAAATGCATCTTGAAGAGAATTCACTAGCACAGAATGAAAGAGAGTGGAAGGGGTTGGTGGGGCTAACCAGGCCCAACCCCCCTGCCTAAACCAGGATACCTAGAGCCTCTTGCCCAGGATTCTATCTGGGTGTACTTTTAATGTCTTCAAAGATCCAGGCTCCACAATCTTTCTGGGCAGTCTGTGCCGTGGTTCAGTCACCCTGACAGTAAAGAAACATTTACTGATGTTCAAAGGCAATCTCCTGTATTTCAGTGTGTGCCCACTGCCTCTTGTCTTTTCCCTCAGCATCACTGAAAAGACACTGATTCCCTCCCCTTTGCACTATTGCTTCCATATGTATGTGTGATGCCATGTAGAGGTATGTCAAAAACCTCCCTGAAGCCCAGGCAGATAATATTCCCTTCATCTACCAGTCAAGTTGATTCATCAGAGGAGTTTAAAGTGATGTTCAGCATGAAATTCCCCTGAAAAATATTGCTAACTACATTATTTGGTCATCTGTCATGTGCCTGGCAAGGATTTCCAGGAAGAGCTGCTTCATCAACTTCCTGGGGATAAAAAAGAGGCTGGCTGGTTTGTACTATGGCGAGTCCTCTTAATTGCCTTTTTTGAAGATGGGTGTCATTTGCTAACATCCACTCTTTAGCCTCTCTTGCCGTCTACATCTTAGCAAAACGCTTTTCCACTATGTCTGGCTAGGAAAAACTGTGCCAGCACAGAAAACATCTCCCATCGTGTTCTAGAAGTTGCACGGATGTCTGCCAAGTGTTTGGCAGGAAGAAAAGAAAAGTTGTCCAAAACAGCTTCCAATCGAATGTTCCTGTGATTGGAAAAGTCAGGAGAGTGCAAAGGTACTGTTTTCTATCAGTTGGCAAGGTGCGCACACAATCCCAGTGTTGTACAGCTTGCTTCTTCACCTTCCCGAAGCTGCCGCTCTCGCCGGCTGCCGGAGCCCAAGAAGCGGCTTCTTCGCGCAAAGACGATTGTGCCGCTCACAGTGCTCTCCTTAGCGCGGCTTCTGCCGAAAGACGCCCGGCAGCGGCTCTTACCTCCGGAGAGCATCCTACCTTCGTCTTTAGCTCCTCTTCTCATCTACACCTCGGCAAAAAGCTTTTCCACTATGTCTGGCTAGGAAAAACTGTGCCAGCACAGAAAACATCTCCCATCGTGTTCTAGAAGTTGCACGGATGTCTGCCAAGTGTTTGGCAGGAAGAAAAGAAAAGTTGTCCAAAACAGCTTCCAATCGAATGTTCCTGTGATTGGAAAAGTCAGGAGAGTGCAAAGGTACTGTTTTCTATCAGTTGGCAAGGTGCGCACACAATCCCAGTGTTGTACAGCTTGCTTCTTCACCTTCCCGAAGCTGCCGCTCTCGCCGGCTGCCGGAGCCCAAGAAGCGGCTTCTTCGCGCAAAGACGATTGTGCCGCTCACAGTGCTCTCCTTAGCGCGGCTTCTGCCGAAAGACGCCCGGCAGCGGCTCTTACCTCCGGAGAGCATCCTACCTTCGTCTTTAGCTCCTCTTCTCATCTACACCTCGGCAAAAAGCTTTTCCACTATGTCTGGCTAGGAAAAACTGTGCCAGCACAGAAAACATCTCCCATCGTGTTCTAGAAGTTGCACGGATGTCTGCCAAGTGTTTGGCAGGAAGAAAAGAAAAGTTGTCCAAAACAGCTTCCAATCGAATGTTCCTGTGATTGGAAAAGTCAGGAGAGTGCAAAGGTACTGTTTTCTATCAGTTGGCAAGGTGCGCACACAATCCCAGTGTTGTACAGCTTGCTTCTTCACCTTCCCGAAGCTGCCACTCTCAGGAGGTAAGAGCCGCTGCCGGGCGTCTTTCGGCAGAAGCCGCGCTAAGGAGAGCCCTGTGAGCGGCACAATCGTCTTTGCGCGAAGAAGCCGCTTCTTGGGCTCCGGCAGCCGGCGAGAGCGGCAGCTTCGGGAAGGTGAAGAAGCAAGCTGTACAACACTGGGATTGTGTGCGCACCTTGCCAACTGATAGAAAACAGTACCTTTGCACTCTCCTGACTTTTCCAATCACAGGAACATTCGATTGGAAGCTGTTTTGGACAACTTTTCTTTTCTTCCTGCCAAACACTTGGCAGACATCCGTGCAACTTCTAGAACACGATGGGAGATGTTTTCTGTGCTGGCACAGTTTTTCCTAGCCAGACATAGTGGAAAAGCGTTTTGCTAAGATGTAGACTGCAAAAGACGCGAAAGACGAAGGTAGGATGCTCTCCGGAGGTAAGAGCCGCTGCCGGGCGTCTTTCGGCAGAAGCCGCGCTAAGGAGAGCACTGTGAGCGGCACAATCGTCTTTGCGCGAAGAAGCCGCTTCTTGGGCTCCGGCAGCCGGCGAGAGCGGCAGCTTCGGGAAGGTGAAGAAGCAAGCTGTACAACACTGGGATTGTGTGCGCACCTTGCCAACTGATAGAAAACAGTACCTTTGCACTCTCCTGACTTTTCCAATCACAGGAACATTCGATTGGAAGCTGTTTTGGACAACTTTTCTTTTCTTCCTGCCAAACACTTGGCAGACATCCGTGCAACTTCTAGAACACGATGGGAGATGTTTTCTGTGCTGGCACAGTTTTTCCTAGCCAGACATAGTGGAAAAGCGTTTTGCTAAGATGTAGACTACAAAAGACGCGAAAGACGAAGGTAGGATGCTCTCCGGAGGTAAGAGCCGCTGCCGGGCGTCTTTCGGCAGAAGCCGCGCTAAGGAGAGCACTGTGAGCGGCACAATCGTCTTTGCGCGAAGAAGCCGCTTCTTGGGCTCCGGCAGCCGGCGAGAGCGGCAGCTTCGGGAAGGTGAAGAAGCAAGCTGTACAACACTGGGATTGTGTGCGCACCTTGCCAACTGATAGAAAACAGTACCTTTGCACTCTCCTGACTTTTCCAATCACAGGAACATTCGATTGGAAGCTGTTTTGGACAACTTTTCTTTTCTTCCTGCCAAACACTTGGCAGACATCCGTGCAACTTCTAGAACACGATGGGAGATGTTTTCTGTGCTGGCACAGTTTTTCCTAGCCAGACATAGTGGAAAAGCGTTTTGCTAAGATGTAGACTACAAAAGACGCGAAAGACGAAGGTAGGATGCTCTCCGGAGGTAAGAGCCGCTGCCGGGCGTCTTTCGGCAGAAGCCGCGCTAAGGAGAGCCCTGTGAGCGGCACAATCGTCTTTGCGCGAAGAAGCCGCTTCTTGGGCTCCGGCAGCCGGCGAGAGCGGCAGCTTCGGGAAGGTGAAGAAGCAAGCTGTACAACACTGGGATTGTGTGCGCACCTTGCCAACTGATAGAAAACAGTACCTTTGCACTCTCCTGACTTTTCCAATCACAGGAACATTCGATTGGAAGCTGTTTTGGACAACTTTTCTTTTCTTCCTGCCAAACACTTGGCAGACATCCGTGCAACTTCTAGAACACGATGGGAGATGTTTTCTGTGCTGGCACAGTTTTTCCTAGCCAGACATAGTGGAAAAGCGTTTTGCTAAGATGTAGACTGCAAAAGACGCGAAAGACGAAGGTAGGATGCTCTCCGGAGGTAAGAGCCGCTGCCGGGCGTCTTTCGGCAGAAGCCGCGCTAAGGAGAGCCCTGTGAGCGGCACAATCGTCTTTGCGCGAAGAAGCCGCTTCTTGGGCTCCGGCAGCCGGCGAGAGCGGCAGCTTCGGGAAGGTGAAGAAGCAAGCTGTACAACACTGGGATTGTGTGCGCACCTTGCCAACTGATAGAAAACAGTACCTTTGCACTCTCCTGACTTTTCCAATCACAGGAACATTCGATTGGAAGCTGTTTTGGACAACTTTTCTTTTCTTCCTGCCAAACACTTGGCAGACATCCGTGCAACTTCTAGAACACGATGGGAGATGTTTTCTGTGCTGGCACAGTTTTTCCTAGCCAGACATAGTGGAAAAGCGTTTTGCTAAGATGTAGACTACAAAAGACGCGAAAGACGAAGGTAGGATGCTCTCCGGAGGTAAGAGCCGCTGCCGGGCGTCTTTCGGCAGAAGCCGCGCTAAGGAGAGCACTGTGAGCGGCACAATCGTCTTTGCGCGAAGAAGCCGCTTCTTGGGCTCCGGCAGCCGGCGAGAGCGGCAGCTTCGGGAAGGTGAAGAAGCAAGCTGTACAACACTGGGATTGTGTGCGCACCTTGCCAACTGATAGAAAACAGTACCTTTGCACTCTCCTGACTTTTCCAATCACAGGAACATTCGATTGGAAGCTGTTTTGGACAACTTTTCTTTTCTTCCTGCCAAACACTTGGCAGACATCCGTGCAACTTCTAGAACACGATGGGAGATGTTTTCTGTGCTGGCACAGTTTTTCCTAGCCAGACATAGTGGAAAAGCGTTTTGCTAAGATGTAGACTACAAAAGACGCGAAAGACGAAGGTAGGATGCTCTCCGGAGGTAAGAGCCGCTGCCGGGCGTCTTTCGGCAGAAGCCGCGCTAAGGAGAGCACTGTGAGCGGCACAATCGTCTTTGCGCGAAGAAGCCGCTTCTTGGGCTCCGGCAGCCGGCGAGAGCGGCAGCTTCGGGAAGGTGAAGAAGCAAGCTGTACAACACTGGGATTGTGTGCGCACCTTGCCAACTGATAGAAAACAGTACCTTTGCACTCTCCTGACTTTTCCAATCACAGGAACATTCGATTGGAAGCTGTTTTGGACAACTTTTCTTTTCTTCCTGCCAAACACTTGGCAGACATCCGTGCAACGTCTAGAACACGATGGGAGATGTTTTCTGTGCTGGCACAGTTTTTCCTAGCCAGACATAGTGGAAAAGCTTTTTGCCGAGGTGTAGATGAGAAGAGGAGCTAAAGACGAAGGTAGGATGCTCTCCGGAGGTAAGAGCCGCTGCCGGGCGTCTTTCGGCAGAAGCCGCGCTAAGGAGAGCCCTGTGAGCGGCACAATCGTCTTTGCGCGAAGAAGCCGCTTCTTGGGCTCCGGCAGCCGGCGAGAGCGGCAGCTTCGGGAAGGTGAAGAAGCAAGCTGTACAACACTGGGATTGTGTGCGCACCTTGCCAACTGATAGAAAACAGTACCTTTGCACTCTCCTGACTTTTCCAATCACAGGAACATTCGATTGGAAGCTGTTTTGGACAACTTTTCTTTTCTTCCTGCCAAACACTTGGCAGACATCCGTGCAACTTCTAGAACACGATGGGAGATGTTTTCTGTGCTGGCACAGTTTTTCCTAGCCAGACATAGTGGAAAAGCGTTTTGCCGAGGTGTAGATGAGAAGAGGAGCTAAAGATGAAGGTAGGATGCTCTCCGGAGGTAAGAGCCGCTGCCGGGCGTCTTTCGGCAGAAGCCGCGCTAAGGAGAGCCCTGTGAGCGGCACAATCGTCTTTGCGCGAAGAAGCCGCTTCTTGGGCTCCGGCAGCCGGCGAGAGCGGCAGCTTCGGGAAGGTGAAGAAGCAAGCTGTACAACACTGGGATTGTGTGCGCACCTTGCCAACTGATAGAAAACAGTACCTTTGCACTCTCCTGACTTTTCCAATCACAGGAACATTCGATTGGAAGCTGTTTTGGACAACTTTTCTTTTCTTCCTGCCAAACACTTGGCAGACATCCGTGCAACTTCTAGAACACGATGGGAGATGTTTTCTGTGCTGGCACAGTTTTTCCTAGCCAGACATAGTGGAAAAGCGTTTTGCCGAGGTGTAGATGAGAAGAGGAGCTAAAGACGAAGGTAGGATGCTCTCCGGAGGTAAGAGCCGCTGCCGGGCGTCTTTCGGCAGAAGCCGCGCTAAGGAGAGCACTGTGAGCGGCACAATCGTCTTTGCGCGAAGAAGCCGCTTCTTGGGCTCCGGCAGCCGGCGAGAGCGGCAGCTTCGGGAAGGTGAAGAAGCAAGCTGTACAACACTGGGATTGTGTGCGCACCTTGCCAACTGATAGAAAACAGTACCTTTGCACTCTCCTGACTTTTCCAATCACAGGAACATTCGATTGGAAGCTGTTTTGGACAACTTTTCTTTTCTTCCTGCCAAACACTTGGCAGACATCCGTGCAACTTCTAGAACACGATGGGAGATGTTTTCTGTGCTGGCACAGTTTTTCCTAGCCAGACATAGTGGAAAAGCGTTTTGCTAAGATGTAGACGACAAGAGAGGCTAAAGAGTGGATGTTAGCAAATGACACCCATCTTCAAAAAAGGCAATTAAGAGGACTCGCCATAGTACAAACCAGCCAGCCTCTTTTTTATCCCCAGGAAGTTGATGAAGCAGCTCTTCCTGGAAATCCTTGCCAGGCACATGAAAGAAGATCAAATAATGTAGTTAGCAATATTTTTCAGGGGAATTTCATGCTGAACATCACTTTAAACTCCTCTGATGAATCAACTTGACTGGTAGATGAAGGGAATATTATCTGCCTGGGCTTCAGGGAGGTGTTTGACATACCTCTACATGGCATCACACATACATATGGAAGCAATAGTGCAAAGGGGAGGGAATCAGTGTCTTTTCAGTGATGCTGAGGGAAAAGACAAGAGGCAGTGGGCACACACTGAAATACAGGAGATTGCCTTTGAACATCAGTAAATGTTTCTTTACTGTCAGGGTGACTGAACCACGGCACAGACTGCCCAGAAAGATTGTGGAGCCTGGATCTTTGAAGACATTAAAAGTACACCCAGATAGAATCCTGGGCAAGAGGCTCTAGGTATCCTGGTTTAGGCAGGGGGGTTGGGCCTGGTTAGCCCCACCAACCCCTTCCACTCTCTTTCATTCTGTGCTAGTGAATTCTCTTCAAGATGCATTTCAAAGCACTGGCATGACAAAGTTCTGTGCAGACAGAGATCCAAATGGACATGGCATCTAAGTTCCTTAAGCAGTGTTCAAGAAGAATGTAAAACTCTGGCACAAGTGTCTCTTCCCTAACTGAATCCCTTTCATGGGAAAATTCCCAGCTCTAGAAAGATCTTCTGATACGCATGCTTAAGACTGACACTGGCTGAGCAAATTTCTCCCTATGTATATCTAAGACCAGTTAGGATCTTCACCCAAAGTGCAGTCAACATAGTCACAGAATGCCTATTGTTAAGAAGTGACAGCTTCCATCAGAATGGCAGCTATTGGTCCACAAAATGGATTAATGGATGGGAATTATCTACGTGGGTTAAAAACAAAAATAAAGAGTTGGTCTTTATTTATCAATTTCATGGCAATATTGATAAGGGAAGAAAAAGATCTAAGTCCTTGACTTTCTGGACTCGAGGAAAGATTTTAAAAATTCCTTGTAAAAATGTATGATCACAATCAGACTATTGAAACCATTTTAGTTGGGAACAAAGTTCCAAAATTGTCTAGATAGTGGCAAAGAAGCCAAGAAAATAGGAAAGAAACAAAAAGAGAGCAAAAGAGTCAGCTTCAGTGTACAAGCTCGTTCTAGAAGTAGTCTGCTGGGAAAAGGAACCCCCAGCTAAATTTCCAATGTATTCCTGCGCTTGATTCAGTAACTGGTCAATGTAAAAACCAATCCTTTTGTACAACTTCTTCCAGCAACAAAAACTCCAACAGGTTGACACTACCATCATGCCTGTTCCAGACATATTTAAAAGAGAAATGATGATTTTCTTGAAAACCTACTTACATAAAAGTTGCAAGATGGTGGAGGGATTCCCACATCCTCCTTCCTCCATCTGGCTTGAAAGTATATTTGATAAAATATGCAACAAAGCACATGATTTATAAGGGAGAGTCAAATGGATGATTTGGGAATCGATCTCTTGTTGATAGTAAACTTCATATCCACTCGGTGTGACCTTTTTAAAACAAAATGTGGAGCTGAGGCATGAATCTGCCACAACAATTGTAAAGCAAACATACACACTCCCCTTCATATGCCCCCCCCTCCACACACACCTAGGCACACACAGAGATCAGCATAGCAGATCATGAACACCTTGGAAAAGACTGAAATGCTAAATGCCTCTCTTGATGGGCAAAAGAGCTGGTGCAGTAATTCAAATGCCTGGTACAAAAATTGTGTTTAATATTTAGCTCCTATTTAAAACACAGCTTTTCATTTCATTCTATTTACAGAATATTTTCATTTCATTTGTTTCTTTAAAATTACTTAGTTCTCACCTGTTGTATGTCTAGGAATATTTTCTTCCAAAAATAGAAAAAAATAGATGATATCTTTTCAGCAGAAAACATTGGTTGATACAATTTTAAACCATCATGATATGGAAGAATTCTTCTGTCCCTCTCGAAGGTGGAAGAAGCATTTGGATCACAGATCATCTACAATGAAATACTTGACATGTTTAAGATGCTTTCAATCAATTTTGATCGTCAATTGCTTATTTGTTGTAAACAGTAATTTTTCAGTGAAGGGAAAGCGTGTGTGGTATATCTACATGATATGTTCAAAGGCAGTTCCTACTAATGGCCAGGCTGAATTCCAGTAAATAATGTCCCGAATGATATTTTGCCGCCTTCTTTGGCACTTCATGAAATCTTACCCCGATGAAGTGCTGAAACACAGAGATTTTCTCTTAGAGAGTGTCTCATGTTGTAACCTATCCCATGGATTTTATGCTGTAATTCTTATCTCTTTTAAAATTTACTATCTTCTGTACAGTTTTCATGAAACTTTCTGTTACAGTAGTGAATAGCACAGATAAATGTCATTTTGTACAACTTTGAATTTACCCCAAGAGCTGAGAGAAAACTTGATCCTATACTTCAATCCGAGTTTCTTCTATAGTCCAACTTTGTTTCTCTACCATCAAGCTTCTCCTTTGTTGCTGCTCCAAGCCCCGTCCAAGGTGACCTTGAATACTTTCAGGGATGGGACACCCACAACTTCTCTGGGCAACCTGTTCCAGTGTTCCAGCACTCCCACAGTAAAAAAGGCCTTCCTTTCATCTAATATGTGTAGGAAATCATAAATCTAGGCATAGAAGCTTGGAGTGCAAATTTGAAATTCTTTGGATTTGAAGCACATTTTATATGAATACTGACTTACAGATGACTAAAAGATGTTGATGGGCATTTGAGCTGACAAGTTTTGAAAAAGTGCACGGAAATTAAAATTGAAACCACTAAAATTAAAAACTCCTTGCCATTTTCTTTTTCCTCTCCTATTCAAAATTGCATATGTCAGATATCAGGGCTTCATGCAAACCTCTCAGATGCTCTCAGAGAAAAAGCTTTTCTTTCAGACTAAGTTGCGGTTGACGTAGAACACTAGCAGGAGTGAAAGATTTTCTGGGCATTGGGGCAGCACGTTCTCCTTGGATTTGTGTGCAGAATGCATTTTATCCAAACTGGAAAATAGATCCCAGCTCTGTTCTATTCATCATTCTTACTTCATCAGGCCAGAAGATTCTGTGAAAAGTAGCCTGTGGACCTTGAAGACAGCGCATGTGAACCAGATGAGAGGTGATAGAGAAGTTGAGGGAGAGAAGAAAGAGCATATGGCTGAAACCAGAAAGTATTTCTCCACGTGATCATGGAAGATTGCAGGAGCCACTTGGTACTATCAAACCAGCCCGACTTGGCACTGGTGCCACTATGGGTCTGGGAGCCATGTTGCATATCGTGCATTTTAAGGAGCCAGCTGGCCACACCCAGCCATATGCCCCCAAACACAAACCAAGCCCTTTTCTCTGGCAAACAAAACTCAGCTGCCCTGCTTCTGGATGGCAGATTGCAGGAGCCACTTGGTACTATCAAACCAGCCCAACTTGGCACTGGTGCCACCTTGGCTCTGGGAACCATCCTGCCTATTGTAGCTTTTCAGGAGCCAGCCGGTCACTCCCAGCCATAGGCCCCCAAACAGAAACCTCGGCCCGTTTCCCTGGCAAACAAAAGTAAGCTGCCCCGCTTCTGGATGGCAGATTGCAGGAGCTACTTAGTACTATCAAATCAGCCCGACTTGGCACAGGTGCCACCTTGGATCTGGGAACCATCCTGTGTATCGTGGATTTTCAGGGGCCAGCCGGCCACTCTCAGCCATATGCCCCCAAACACAAACCACGGACCTTTTCTCTGGCAAACAAAAATCAGCTGCCCCACTTCTGGATGGCAGATTGCAGGAGCCACTTGGGACTATCACACCAGCACAACATGGCACTGCTGCCACCTTGGATCTGGGAACCATCCGGCGTATCGTGGATTTTCAGGGGCCAGCCGGTCATTCCCAGCCATATGCTCCCAAACACAAACCTCGGCCCTTTTCTCTGGCAAACAAAACTCAACTGCCCCTCTTCTGGATGGCAAATTGCAGGACGCCCTTGGTACTACAAAAAGAGCCCGACTTGGCAGTGGTGCCACCTTGGCTCTGGGAACCATCCTGCGTATCGAGCATTTTAAGGAGCCAGCCGGCAATTCCCAGCCGTATGCCCCAAAAAGAAACCACGGACCTTTTCTCTGGCAAAAAAAACTCAGCTGTCCCGCTTCTGGATGGCAGATTGCAGGAGTCACTTTGAACCATACAACCAGCCTTACTTGGCACTGGTGCCACCTTGGATCTGGGAACCATCCTGCCTATCGTTGATTTTCAGGGGCCAGCCTACCACTCTCGGCCATAGGCCCCCAAACACAAACCACAGCCCTTTTCTCTAGCAAACAAAATTTAGCTGCCCCGCTTCTGGATGGCAAATTGCAGGAGCCACTGGGTACTACAAAAACAGCCCGACTTGGCACTGGTGCCACCTTGCGTCTGGTTACCATGCGGCGTATCGTGCATTTTAAGGAGCCAGGTGGCCACTCCCAGCCATATGCCCCCAAACACAACCCACGGCCCTTTTCTCTGGCAAACAAAACTCAGCTGCCCCGCTTCTGGATGGCAGATTGCAGGAGACACTTGGTACTATCAAACCAGCCCGACTTGGCACTGGTGCCACCTTTGGTCTGGGAACCATCCTGCGTATTGTGGATTGTCAGGAGACAGCCGACCACTCTCGGCCACAGACCCCAATCAAAAACAAAGGTCCGTTTCCCTGGCAAAAAAAACTCAGCTGCCCCGCTTCTGGATGGGAGATTGCAGGAGGCACTTGACACTGTGAAACCAGCCCCACTTTGTACTGGTGCCACCTTGGGTCTGGGAACCATGCTGCGTATCGTGGATTTTCAGGAGCCAGCCGGCCACTGCCAGCCACAGGCCCCCAAACAAAAACCACAGCCTTTTTCTCTGGCAAACAAAACTCAGCTGCCCCGCTTCTGGATGGCAGATTGCAGGAGCCACTTGGTACTATCAAACCAGCCCGACTTGGCACTGGTGCCACCTTGGGTCTGGGAACCATCCTGCGTATCGTGGATTCTAAGGAGCCAGCCGGCCACTCCCAGCCACAGGCCCCCAAACAAAATCAACGGCGCTGTTCCCCGGAAAACAAAACACGCCTGCCAACTTTTTGATGGAGTTTGCAGGAGCCACTTGGTACTATCAAACCAGCCCAACTTGGCACTGGTGCCACCATGGGTCTGGTAAACATCCTGCGTATCGTGGATTCTTAGGAGCCAGCCGGCCACTCCTAGCCACAGGCCCCCAAACAAAAACCTAGGCCTATTTCTCTGGCAAACAAAAGTAAGCTGCCCCGCTTCTGGATGGCAGATTGCAGGAGACACTTGGGACTATCAAACCAGCCCAACTTGGCACTGGTGCCACCTTGGATCTGGGAACCATGCTGTGTATCGTGGATTTTCAGGGGCCAGCCGGCCACTCTCAGCCATATGCCCCCAAACAGAAACCTCGGCCCGTTTCTCTGGCAAACAAAACTCAACTGCCCCTCTTCTGGATGGCAAATTGCAGGATGAACTTGATACTAAAACCGCAGGCCGACTTGGTAGTGGTGACACCTTGGGCCTGGGAACCATCATGCGTATCGAGCATTTTAAGGAGCCAGCCGGCCACTCCCAGCAATATGCCCCCAAAAACAATCCACGGAATTTTTCTCTGGCAAACAAAAATCAGCTGCCCCGCTTCTGGATGGCAGATTGCAGGAGCCACTTTGCACCATCAAACCAGCCCGACTTGGCACTGGTGCCACCTTGCATCCTGGAACCATGCTGCCTAGCGTGGATTTTCAGGGGCCAGCTGGCCACTCTCAGCTATATGCCCCCAAACAAAACCCACGGCCCGTTTCCCTGGCAAAGAAAAGTAAGCTGCCCCGCTTCTGGATGGCAGATTGCAGGAACCACTTGGTAGTATCAAACCAGCCCGACTTGGCACTGGTGCCACCTTGGGTCTGGGAACCATCCTGCGTATCGTGGATTCTAAGGAGCCAGCCGGCCACTCCCAGCCACAGGCCCCCAAATACAAACAACGGCGCTTTTCCCTGGAAAACAAAACTCGCCTGCCAACTTTTTGATGGCAGATTGCAGGAGCAACTTGGTACTATCAAACCAGCCCAACTTGGCACTGGTGCCACCATGGGTCTGGTAACCATCCTGCCTATTGTAGCTTTCCAGGAGCCAGCCGGTCACTCCCAGCCATAGGCCCCCAGTCACAAACCTCGGCCCGTTTCCCTGGCAAACAAAAGTAAGCTGCCCCGCTTCTGGATGGCAGATTGCAGGAGCCACTTGGTACTATCAAACTAGCCCGACTTGGCACTGGTGCCACCTTGGGTCTGGGAACCATGCTGCGTATCGCAGATTCTAAGGCGCCAGTCGGCCACTCCCAGCCACAAGCCCCCAAACACAAACAATGGCGCTTTTCTCTGGCAAACAAAACTCAACTGCCCCTCTTCTGGATGGCAAATTGCAGGACGCACTTGGTACTATCAAACCAGCACGACTTGGCACTGGTGCCACCTTGGGTCTGGGAACCATCCTGCGTATTGTGGATTGTCAGGAGCCAGCTGAACACTCTCGGCCACAGAGCCCAATCAAAAACAACGGCCCGTTTCCCTGGCAAAGAAAAGTAAGCTGCCCCGCTTCTGGATGGGAGATTGCAGGAGGCACTTGACACTGTGAAACCAGCCCCACTTGGCACTGGTGCCACCTTGGGTCCGGAAACCATGCTGCGTATCATGGATTTTCAGGAGCTAGCCGGCCACTCCCAGCCATAGGCCCCCAAACAAAAACCACAGCCTTTTTCTCTGGCAAACAAAATTCAGCTGCCCCACTTCTGGATGGCAGATTGCAGGAGCCACTTGGGACTATCACACCAGCACAACATGGCACTGGTGCCACCTTGGATCTGGGAACCATCCTTACTATCGTGGATTTTCAGGGGCCAGCCGGTCACTCTCAGCCATAGGCCCCAAACACAAACCACGGCCCTTTTCTCTGGAAAACAAAACTCAACTGCCCCTCTTCTGGATGGCAGATTGCAGGAGCCACTGGGTACTATGAAACCAGCCCTACTTGGCACTGGTGCCACCTTGGGTCTGGGAACCATGCTGCGTATCATGGATTTTCAGGAGCCAGCCGTCCACTGCCAGCCACAGGCCCCAAAACACAAACAACGGCGCTTTTCCCTGGAAAACAAAACTGGCCTGCCAACTTTTTGATGGCAGATTGCGGGAGCCACTTGGTACTATCAAACCAGCCCAACTTGGCACTGGTGCCACCATGGGTCTGGTCACCATCCTGCCTATCGTAGCTTTTCAGGAGCCAGCCGGTCACTCCCTGCCATAGGCCCCCAGACACAAAGCTCAGCCCGTTTCCCTGGCAAACAAAAGTAAGCTGCCCCGCTTCTGGATGGCAGATTGCAGGAGCCACTTGGTACTATCAAACCAGCCCGACTTGGCACTGGTACCACCTTGGGTCTGGGAACCATCCTGCCTATCGTGGATTTTAAGGAGCCAGCCGGCTACTCCCAGCCACAGGCCCCCAACAAAAACCACGGCCCTTTTTTCTGGCAAACAAAACTTAGCTGCCTCACTTATGGATGGCAGATTGCAGGAGCCACTTGTTGTAATCAAACCAGCCCGACTTGGCACTGGTGCCACCTTGGGTCTGGGAACCATCCTGCGTATCGTGGATTCTAAGGAGCCAGCCGGCCACTCCCAGCCACAGGCCCCCAAACAAAATCAACGGCGCTGTTCCCTGGAAAACAAAACACGCCTGCCAACTTTTTGATGGAGTTTGCAGGAGCCACTTGGTACTATCAAACCAGCCCAACTTGGCACTGGTGCCACCATGGGTCTGGTAAACATCCTGCGTATCGTGGATTCTTAGGAGCCAGCAGGCCACTCCTAGCCACAGGCCCCCAAACAAAAACCTAGGCCTATTTCTCTGGCAAACAAAAGTAAGCTGCCCCGCTTCTGGATGGCAGATTGCAGGAGACACTTGGGACTATCAAACCAGCCCAACTTGGCACTGGTGCCACCTTGGATCTGGGAACCATGCTGTGTATCGTGGATTTTCAGGGGCCAGCCGGCCACTCTCAGCCATATGCCCCCAAACATAAACCTCGGCCCGTTTCTCTGGCAAACAAAAGTAAGCTGCCCCTCTTCTGGATGGCAAATTGCAGGATGAACTTGATACTAAAACCGCAGGCCGACTTGGTAGTGGTGACACCTTGGGGCTGGGAACCATCATGCGTATCGAGCATTTTAAGGAGCCAGCCGGCCACTCCCAGCAATATGCCCCCCAAAAAAATCCACGGAATTTTTCTCTGGCAAACAAAAAAAGTAAGCTGCCCCGCTTCTGGATGGCAGATTGCAGGAGCCACTTTGCACCATCAAACCAGCCCGACTTGGCACTGGTGCCACCTTGCATCTGGGAACCATGCTGCCTAGCGTGGATTTTCAGGGGCCAGCCGGCCACTCTCAGCTATATGCCCCCAAACAAAACCCACGGCCCGTTTCCCTGGCAAACAAAAGTAAGCTGCCCTGCTTCTGGATGGCAGATTGCAGGAACCACTTGGTAGTATCAAACCAGCCCGACTTGGCACTGGTGCCACCTTGGGTCTGGGAACCATCCTGCGTATCGTGGATTCTAAGGAGCCAGCCGGCCACTCCCAGCCACAGGCCCCCAAATACAAACAACGGCGCTTTTCCCTGGAAAACAAAACTCGCCTGCCAACTTTTTGATGGCAGATTGCAGGAGCAACTTGGTACTATCAAACCAGCCCAACTTGGCACTGGTGCCACCATGGGTCTGGTAACCATCCTGCCTATTGTAGCTTTCCAGGAGCCAGCCGGTCACTCCCAGCCATAGGCCCCCAGTCACAAACCTCGGCCCGTTTCCCTGGCAAACAAAAGTAAGCTGCCCCGCTTCTGGATGGCAGATTGCAGGAGCCACTTGGTACTATCAAACCAGCCCGACTTGGCACTGGTGCCACCTTGGGTCTGGGAACCATGCTGCGTATCGCAGATTCTAAGGCGCCAGTCGGCCACTCCCAGCCACAAGCCCCCAAACACAAACAATGGCGCTTTTCTCTGGCAAACAAAACTCAACTGCCCCTCTTCTGGATGGCAAATTGCAGGACGCACTTGGTACTATCAAACCAGCACGACTTGGCACTGGTGCCACCTTGGGTCTGGGAACCATCCTGCGTATTGTGGATTGTCAGGAGCCAGCTGAACACTCTCGGCCACAGAGCCCAATCAAAAACAACGGCCCGTTTCACAGGCAAACAAAAGTAAGCTGCCCCGCTTCTGGATGGGAGATTGCAGGAGGCACTTGACACTGTGAAACCAGCCCCACTTGGCACTGGTGCCACCTTGGGTCCGGAAACCATGCTGCGTATCATGGATTTTCAGGAGCTAGCCGGCCACTCCCAGCCATAGGCCCCCAAACAAAAACCACAGCCTTTTTCTCTGGCAAACAAAATTCAGCTGCCCCACTTCTGGATGGCAGATTGCAGGAGCCACTTGGGACTATCACACCAGCACAACATGGCACTGGTGCCACCTTGGATCTGGGAACCATCCTTACTATCGTGGATTTTCAGGGGCCAGCCGGTCACTCTCAGCCATAGGCCCCAAACACAAACCACGGCCCTTTTCTCTGGAAAACAAAACTCAACTGCCCCTCTTCTGGATGGCAGATTGCAGGAGCCACTGGGTACTATGAAACCAGCCCTACTTGGCACTGGTGCCACCTTGGGTCTGGGAACCATGCTGCGTATCATGGATTTTCAGGAGCCAGCCGTCCACTGCCAGCCACAGGCCCCAAAACACAAACAACGGCGCTTTTCCCTGGAAAACAAAACTGGCCTGCCAACTTTTTGATGGCAGATTGCAGGAGCCACTTGGTACTATCAAACCAGCCCAACTTGGCACTGGTGCCACCATGGGTCTGGTCACCATCCTGCCTATCGTAGCTTTTCAGGAGCCAGCCGGTCACTCCCTGCCATAGGCCCCCAGACACAAAGCTCAGCCCGTTTCCCTGGCAAACAAAAGTAAGCTGCCCCGCTTCTGGATGGCAGATTGCAGGAGCCACTTGGTACTATCAAACCAGCCCGACTTGGCACTGGTACCACCTTGGGTCTGGGAACCATCCTGCCTATCGTGGATTTTAAGGAGCCAGCCGGCTACTCCCAGCCACAGGCCCCCAACAAAAACCACGGCCCTTTTTTCTGGCAAACAAAACTTAGCTGCCTCAATTATGGATGGCAGATTGCAGGAGCCACTTGTTGTAATCAAACCAGCCCGACTTGGCACTGGTGCCACCTTGGGTCTGGGAACCATCCTGCGTATCGTGGATTCTAAGGCGCCAGTCGGCCACTCCCAGCCACAAGCCCCCAAACACAAACAACGGCGCTTTTCTCTGGCGAACAAAACTCAACTGCCCCTCTTCTGGATGGCAAATTGCAGGACGCACTTGGTACTATAAAAACAGCCCGACTTGGCACTGGTGCCACATTCGGTCTGGGAACCATCGTGCGTAGCGATCTTTTTAATGAGACAGCCGGCCACTCCCAGCCATATGCCCCCGAACACAACCCACGGCCCTTTCCTCTGGCAAACAAAACTCAGCTGCACCGCTTCTGGATGGCAGATTGCAGGAGCCACTTGGTACTATCAAACCAGCACGACTTGGCACTGGTGCCACCTTGGGTCTGGGAACCATCCTGCGTATTGTGGATTGTCAGGAGCCAGCTGAACACTCTCGGCCACAGACCCCAATCAAAAACAACGGCCCGTTTCACAGGCAAACAAAACTCAGCTGCCCCGCTTCTGGATGGGAGATTGCAGGAGGCACTTGACACTGTGAAACCAGCCCCACTTGGCACTGGTGCTACCTTGGGTCTTGGAACCATCCTTCCTATCGTGGATTTTCAGGAGCCAGCCGGCCACTCCCAGCCATAGGCCCCCAAACAAAATCCACAGCCTTTTTCTCTGGCAAACAAAATTCAGCTGCCCCACTTCTGGATGGCAGAGTGCAGGAGCCACTTGGGACTATCACACCAGCACAACATGGCACTGGTGCCACCTTGGATCTGGGAACCATCATTCCTATCGTGGATTTTCAGGGGCCAGCTGGTCACTCTCAGCCATAGGCCCCAAACACAAACCACGGCCCTTTTCTCTGGAAAACAAAACTCAACTGCCCCTCTTCTGGATGGCAGATTGCAGGAGCCACTGGGTACTATGAAACCAGCCCTACTTGGCACTGGTGCCACCTTGGGTCTGGGAACCATGCTGCGTATCATGGATTTTCAGGAGCCAGCCGTCCACTGCCAGCCACAGGCCCCGAAACACAAACAACAGCCTTTTTCTCTGGCAAACAAAATTCAGCTGCCCCGCTTCTGGATGGCAGATTGCAGGAACCACTTGGTACTAACAAACCAGCCCGACTTGGCACTGGTGCCACCTTGGGTCTGGGAACCATCCTGCGTATCGTGGATTCTAAGGAGCCAGCTGGCCACTCCCAGCCACAGGCCCCAAAACACACACAACGGCGCTTTTCCCTGGAAAACAAAACTCGCCTGCCAACTTTTTGATGGCAGATTGCAGGAGCCACTTGGTACTATCAAACCAGCCCAACTTGGCACTGGTGCCACCATGGGTCTGGTCACCATCCTGCCTATCGTAGCTTTTCAGGAGCCAGCCGGTCACTCCCAGCCATAGGCCCCCAGAAAAATACCTCGGTCCGTTTCCCTGGAAAACAAAAGTAAGCTGCCCTGCTTCTGGATGGCAGATTGCAGGAGCCACTTGGTGTTATCAAACCAGCCCGACTTGGCACTGGTGCCACCTTGGGTCTGGGAACCATCCTGCGTATCGTGTGTTCTAAGGAGACAGCCGGCCACTCCCAGCCACAGTCCCCCAAACACAAACAACGGCGCTTTTCCCTGGAAAACAAAACTGGCCTGCCAACTTTTTGATGGCAGATTGCAGGAGCCACTTGGTACTATCAAACCAGCCCAACTTGGCACTGGTGCCACCATGGGTCTGGTCACCATCCTGCCTATCGTAGCTTTTCAGGAGCCAGCCGGTCACTCCCAGCCATAGGCCCCCAGAAAAAAACCTCGGTCCGTTTCCCTGGAAAACAAAAGTAAGCTGCCTTGCTTCTGGATGGCAGATTGCAGGAGCCACTTGGTGTTATCAAACCAGCCCGACTTGGCACTGGTGCCACCTTGGGTCTGGGAACCATCCTGCGTAACCCGGATTCTAAGACGACAGGCAGCCACTGCCAGCCACAGGCCTCCAAACAAAATCAACGGCGCTTTTCCCTGGAAAACAAAACTGGCCTGACAACTTTTAGATGGCAGATTGCAGGAGCCAGTTGGTACCATCAAACCAGCTCAACTTGGCACTGGTGCCACCTTGGGTCTGGGAACCATCCTGCCTATTGTTGCTTTTCAGGAGCCAGCCGGTCACTCCTAGCCCTAGGCCCCCAGTAATAAACCTCGGCCCGTTTCCCTGGCACACAAATGTAAGCTACCCCGCTTCAGGATGGCAGATTGCAGGAGCCACTTTTCACCATCAAACCAGCCCGACGTGGCACTGGTGCCACCTTGGGTCTGGGAACCATCCTGCGTATCGTGTGTTCTAAGGAGCCAGCCGGCCACTCCCACCCACAGTCCCCCAAACACAAACAACGGCGCTTTTCCCTGGAAAACAAAACTTGCCTGCCAGCTTTTTGATGGCAGATTGCAGGAGCCACTTGGTACTATCAAACCAGCCCTACTTGGCACTGGTGCCACCATGGGTCTGGTCACCATCCTGCCTATCGTAGCTTTTCAGGAGCCAGCCGGTCACTCCCAGCCATAGGCCCCCAGACACAAAGCTCGACCCGTTTCCCTGGCAAACAAAACTAAGCTGCCCCGCTTCTGGATGGCAGATTGCAGGAGCCACTTGGTACTATCAAACCAGCCCAACTTGGCACTGGTGCCACCTTGGGTCTGGGAACCATCCTGCGTATCGTGGATTCTAAGGAGCCAGCCGGTCACTCCCAGCCACAGGCCCCCAAACACAAGCCACAGCGCTTTTCCCTGGAAAACAAAACTCGCCTGCCAACATTTTGATGGCAGATTGCAGGAGCCACTTGCTACTATCAAATCAGCCCAACTTGGCACTCGTGCCACCATGGGTCTGGTCACCATCCTGCCTATCGTAGTTTTCAGGAGCCAGCCGGTCCCTCCCTGCCATAGGCCCCCAGAGAAAAACCTCGGCCCGTTTCCCTGGCAAACAAAAGTAAGCTGCCCTGCTTCTGGATGGCAGATTGCAGGACGCACTTGGTACTATCAAACCAGCCCAACTTGGCACTGGTGCCACCTCTGGTCTGGGAACCATGCTGCGTATCGTGGATTCTAAGGAGCCAGCCGGTCACTCCCAGCCACAGTCCCCCAGACACAAACAAC